>NC_091981.1:4501812-4634312 GCF_044704955.1 Pristiophorus japonicus
TCTGCCCATCTGACCAGTTCATTGATATCTTCCTGCAGTCCGCAGCTTTCTTCATTATCAACCACACGACCTATTTTAGTATCATCTACAAACTTCTTAATCATACCCCCAACATTCAAGTCCAAGTCATTGACATATACCACAAAAAGCAAGGGACCCAGCACTGAGCCCTATGGAACCCCACTGGATACAGTCTTCTAGTCACAAAACCTTCCCATCAACCATTACCCGCAGCTTCCTGCCTCTGAGCCAACTTGCCACTTTGCCCTGGATCCCATGGGCTTTTACTTTCGTGACCAGTCTGCCATATGGGACCTTATCAAAAGCTTTGCTAAAATCCATATACACTGCATCGTACACACTGCCCTCATCGACCCTCTTCGAGAAATTCAATCAAGACATGACAAATCCACGCTGACTGTCCTTGATTAATCCATGTCTTTCCAAATGAAGATTTATCCTGTTCCTCAGGATTTTTTCCAATACTTTTCCCATCACTGAGGTTAGGCTGACTGGCCTATAATTACTCGGTCTAGCCATTTCTCCCTTTTTGAACAAAGGCACCGCACCTGTAGTCAGAGAGGATTGGAAAATGATGGTCAGAGCTTCTGCTATTTCCTCTTTTGCTTGTCTTAACAGCCTGGGATACGTTTCATCCGGGCCTGGGGGATTTAATCACTTTCAAAGCCGCTAAGCCCCTTAATACTTCCCCTTTCACTATGTTTATCTCGTCTACTATTTCACACTCCTCCTCCCTCATTGTTGAAGAGGCCATAATTGGAGGGGTGGGGAAGTGTGGGGCTAGAGGAGATTACAGAGATAGGGAGGGGGTGCGGCCATGGTGGGATTTTGAAAACAAGGGTGAGAATTTTAAAACGGAGCCAATATAGGTCAGCGAGCACAGGGGTGATGGGTGAGCGGGACTTGGTGCGAGTTAGGACACGGGCAGCAGTTTTGGATACGTAGGGTAGAATTAGGTTGGCTGGTCAGGAGTGTGTTGGAATAGTCAAGTCTAGAGGTAACAAAGGCTCATAGAATTACATAGAATCTACAGGCTTTCTGCCAAACTGATGTCTGTCGTCTCTCCCTCCCCCCCTCCTCCTCCCGCTCTCCCTCCCCCCCCCCCTCGTCCCGCTCTCCCTCCCCCCCCCTCCTCCCGCTCTCCCTCCCCCCCCCTCCTCCCGCTCTCCCTCCCCCCCCCTCCTCCTGCTCTCCCTCCCCCCCCTCCTCCCGCTCTCCCTCCCCCCCCTCCTCCCGCTCTCCCTCCCCCCCCCTCCCGCTCTCCCTCCCCCCCTCCTCCCGCTCTCCCTCCCCCCCTCCTCCCGCTCCCCCCTCCCTCCCTCCCGCTCCCCCCCTCCCTCCCTCCCGCTCCCCCCCCTCCCTCCCTCCCGCTCCCCCCCCTCCCTCCCTCCCGCTCCCCCCCCTCCCTCCCTCCCGCTCCCCCCCCTCCCTCCCTCCCGCTCCCCCCCCTCCCTCCCTCCCGCTCCCCCCCCTCCCTCCCTCCCGCTCCCCCCCCTCCCTCCCTCCCGCTCCCCCCCCTCCCTCCCTCCCGCTCCCCCCCCTCCCTCCCTCCCGCTCCCCCCCCTCCCTCCCTTCCGCTCCCCCCCTCCCTCCCTTCCGCTCCCCCCCTCCCTCCCTTCCGCTCCCCCCCTCCCTCCCTTCCGCTCCCCCCCTCCCTCCCTCCCGCTCCTCCCCCCGTCCCTCCCTCCCGCTCCTCCCCCCTCCCTCCCTCCCGCTCCCCCCCCCTCCCTCCCTCCCGCTCCCCCCCCCTCCCTCCCTCCCTCCCGCTCCCCCCCCTCCCTCCCTCCCTCCCGCTCCCCCCCCTCCCTCCCTCCCTCCCGCTCCCCCCCCTCCCTCCCGCTCTCCCGCTCCTCCCTCCCTCCCGCTCTCCCGCTCCCCCCTCCCTCCCGCCCTCCCGCTCCCCTCCCTCCCTCCCTCCCGCTCCCCTCCCTCCCTCCCTCCTTCCCCCTCATATATGCACCCAGCCTCGCCTTCAAATGCAGCAATGCTATTTGCTTCTGCCAATGCGTTCCACATTCTCAATGCTCTCTGTGTTGAAGAAGCTCCTAAATTCTTCCTTTGATCTGTTAGTGACTGTCTTCTATTACTGTCCTGTGTTTTTGGACTCGTCCATAAGAACATAAGAATTAGGAGCAGGAGTCGGCCATTCGGCCCCTCGAACCTGCTCCGCCATTCAATAAGATCACGGCTGATCTTCGACCTCAACTCCACTTTCCCGCCCGATCCCCATATCCCTCGATTCCCAGAGAGTCCAAAAATCTATCGATCTCAGCCTTGAATATACTCAACGACTCAGCATCCACAGCCCTCTAGGGCAGAGAATTCCAAAGATTCACCACCCTCTGAGTGAAGAAATTCCTCCTCATCTCAGTTTTAAATGGATGACTACGTTCTGAGACTATGTCCCCTAGTTCTAGATTCCCCCACGAGGGGAAACATCCTCTCTGCATCCACCCTGTCAAGCCCCCTCAGAATTATCTGTTTCAATAAGATATGTCTCATTCTTCTCAACGCGCAAATGATTATAGGCCCAACCTGCTCAACCTTTCTTCATAAGTCAACCCCTTCATCTCTGGAATCAACCTACGCACTTGAAGTGCTGTAACCTACAGGGCTACGGACCAAGAACTGGAAAGTGGGATTAGGCTGGATAGCTCTTTGTCGGCCGGCACGGACACGATGGGCCGTATGGCCTCTTTCCGTGCTGCAAATTTCTACGATTTAAGATGAGAAACCTGTCTGTCCTTTGGTGCTGCAGGTTAGCATCTTTGTGAAAAGATATTTCGACACTAGTGTGTAAACATTGGACATGCATGTTGCTGGGGTCAGCTGTTGTATCCGGTACTGAGTTACCCAGTGCGGACCACGGGCTCGAAATACTGCCAATTAAATTACTAGTTGCTGATGGAACTAGCATTCAGAAGATCGGATAACTAGTTGGGAAACTGAAATCCTGCCCTGGAGTACCTGGAATGGGTTTTCAGGAATATACCAGGAGCTTTCTTGGCCCGCTTTCGGATCTGCCTGACATTGATGGGGGGGGAAATGAAATGGCATTACCAGGAAATGGCTGGCTGCCGCTTTCTGCAGATTTAATCAGCACGTTGCTGCCGATCCCTGGGCGTTTTAGCCCCGTTATTTTAATATAAGGGCAGCCCGCCGGCTGCTTGTTTGTGTTCAGCGCGACTCTTTGCTGTTTTAATACGGGTGTTTCATCGCCCATCTGCTTCCTGCAGGACTGGGAAGAGAACCAAGTGGGGTCTTGTAATGGATGGATGGAACTCGATGATCAGATACTACAAGAATAACTTCTCCGATGGATTTCGACAGGTAACACAAGCTCTCCTTCATTACTTTCCCAAAAGAAGATAGGACATAGGAGCAGGAGTCGGCCATTCGGCCCCTTGAGCCTGCTCCACCATTCAATGGCTGATCTTCGACCTCTGCTCCACTTTCCCACCACATTCTCATATCCCTTGATTCACCTAGACTCCAATAATCTCTCTGTCTCTGTCTCTGTCTCTGTGTCTCTGTCTCTGTCTCTGTCTCTCTGTCTCTCTGTCTCTCTGTCTCTCTGTCTCTCTGTCTCTCTGTCTCTCTGTCTCTCTGTCTCTCTGTCTCTCTGTGTCTCTGTGTCTCTGTCTCTGTCTCTGTCTCTGTCTCTCTCTGTCTCTCTCTGTCTCTCTCTGTCTCTCTCTGTCTCTCTCTCTCTCTCTCTCTCTCTGTCTCTCTCTCTCTGTCTCTCTCTCTCTGTCTCTCTCTCTCTCTGTCTCTCTGCCTCTCTCTCTCTCGTTCTGTATTTAACCAAAACTGATTTTTATCTTCTTCAAAAATGTCTGAAAAGTCCAACTAACGATTGCCATCTCTTACTCTTGATGGCTGCGCTCTTAATCCTTCATCAATTGCATTCTTGCCCATTACTTCCTCTGGTCTGAAATGGAATTATCTTCCCTCGATAAAGCTGCCTCAGGGAAGCTGGATTCCCGCTTCAATACTAGATGTTTCTTTGCTTCTGCACAGCTCATATTGCCCTCTGAGCCCATCATTGATCCCATTATCTCGGGAGCTTTCTTCGTGTACTTGACTTGCACTGCTGGACAGGTTACAATACTGGTCATCCGCTAGATTTTTGTCTCGATTCTAGCCAGCAGCGTTTCAATCTTTCTTGTCTGTCTCAATGTTTCCAATACTAAAATGGTCATGAGCTCCAAATGTGCCCTCTTGTACGCTCTTGTCTCCACATGCATGCTATTGGAACTATGACCGATGGCACTGCTTCTTGCAGTAAATCTTTCTTTTCCCAAGACCTCGGATAGGAGTGCCAGTCGTGGCTCAGTGGGCATCACTCTCTCGCCTCTAAGTCAGAAGGTTGTGGGTTCAAGTCCCACTCCAGGGACTTGAGCACAAAAATCTAGGTTGAAACTCATAATGAGGGAGCGCCGCACTGTCGGAGGGGCAGTACTGAGGGAGCGCCGCACTGTCAGAGGGGCAGTACTGAGGGAGAGCCGCACTGTCGGAGGGGCAGTACTGAGGGAGCGCCGCACTGTCGGAGGGGCAATACTGAGGGAGCGACGCACTGTCGGAGGGGCAGTACTGAGGGAGCGCTGCACTGTCGGAGGGGCAGTACTGAGGGCGCGCCGCACTGTCGGAGGGGCAGTACTGAGGGAGTGCCTCACTGTCGGAGGGGCAGCACTGAGGGAGCGCCGCACTGTCGGAGGGGCAGTACTGAGGGAGCGCCGCACTGTCGGAGGGGCAGTACTGAGGGAGCGCCGCACTGTCGGAGGGGCAGTACTGAGGGAGCGCCGCACTGTCGGAGGGGCAGTACTGAGGGAGCGCCTCACTGTCGGAGGTGTCTTTCGGATGAGACTTTAAACCGAGGCCACGACTGCTCTCTCAGGTGGACCTAAAGATCCCATGGCACTATTTTGAAGAAGAGCAGGGGAACTCCGGTGTCCTGGGGCCAATATTTATCCCTTAACCAACATAGTAAAACAGATTATCTGGTCATTATCACATTGCTGTGAGTGGGAGCTTGCTGTGCACAAATTGGCTGCCGTGTTTCCCACATTACAACAGTGACGATACTCCAAAAATTAATTGATTGGCGGTAAAACTATTTGGGAGGTCCGGTGCTTGTGAAAGGCGCTATAGAAATGCAAGTCTTTCTTTTAGCTCTTCAGCTACATTTCTAAATAAATAATAAAACTGGTTTTATATTTGTTAATGCTTTATGAACTTTTAATCTTGTTCCAGGATTCAATCGACCTGTTTCTTGGAAACTATGTTGTGGATGAGACTGATACGTTGGTTCTTTCACATGACCAGAAAGAATGGCGGTTCCTAGCGGTGAGTTTGGAGACAGCCATTCATTTTAATAAACTATTTATTATTGAGTACGACTTTGGTTACAATCTGAATCTGTATAACGATGTTGTTTGGTGTGATGGGGAAAGATTACAAGAGACGTGTAGTTTGTCTCTCCATCCCTCCTGAGACACCGAGTGGAGAAATGAGGTGCCTCCCCCCACAGATCTCAGTGGGCCGGTCGATGTGAGGTGTTCCAGAGTCTGGGACCCACAGATCTCAGTGGGCCGGTCGATGTGAGGTGTTCCAGGGTCTGGGACCCACAGATCTCAGTGGGCCGGTCGATGTGAGGTGTTCCAGGGTCTGGGACCCACAGATCTCAGTGGGAGGGTCGATGTGAGGTGTTCCAGAGTCTAGGACCCACAGATCTCAGTGGGCCGGTCGATGTGAGGTGTTCCAGGGTCTGGGACCCACAGATCTCAGTGGGAGGGTCGATGTGAGGTGTTCCAGGGTCTGGGACCCACAGATCTCAGTGGGAGGGTCGATGTGAGGTGTTCCAGGGTCTGGGACTTGGCCACAGATCTCAGTGGGCCGGTCGATGTGAGGTGTTCCAGAGTCTGGGACCCACAGATCTCAGTGGGCCGGTCGATGTGAGGTGTTCCAGGGTCTGGGACCCACAGATCTCAGTGGGCCGGTCGATGTGAGGTGTTCCAGGGTCTGAGACCCACAGATCTCAGTGGGCCGGTCGATGTGAGGTGTTCCAGGGTCTAGGACACACAGATCTCAGTGGGCCGATCGATGTGAGGTGTTCCAGGGTCTGGGACCCACAGATCTCAGTGGGCCGGTCGATGTGAGTTATCCCAGGGTCTGGGACCCACAGATCTCAGTGGGTCGGTCGATGTGAGGTGTTCCAGGGTCTGGGACCCACAGATCTCAGTGGGCCGGTCGATGTGAGGTGTTCCAGGGTCTGGGACTCAGGGCCACAGTTGCACTTCGGACCGTTCCCCGTGTGGAGCAGGTGGGTGCAGCGCCCGTGTCCCGTGCGGATTGAGCCGAGCGCTCGCTGCCCGCTGTCTCCGAGGGAGGGCGAGGCCTGGGACCTCTGCTGGTGGGGCAGTGACAGAGTGTTGGGTCCTTATGTTGCCGGAGTCCCACAATTCCCTCCACCTGGACAGCGGGTCGATACCGGCTGCGTGAATATTGGCCGGCGATTGTGAGCGCTTTTGTGGTGGGCTTTAACCTTGTTACAGACTTAAAACTGCGATATTTTTAGTGAGGATTCAGGTAGTCTTGCCTGAGCTTTGATTAGCTTGCCGAGTTTTATTTTTAATATGGGGGAAGTGTGTTGAATTCTGTAACGTCAGTAAAGGTAACCCTGGGCAAGGTGTCCGAAATCAGGTCGCTGATCCATTTCAGTCCTTCAGATTAGTACACAAAATAAAATTGGCATTTCCTCTCCTGTAGTGGTCCATTGTATTTGCTTAATCGGTGGCCTTAAAACCCCTTCAGTTAAAATCAAAGACATTTATAGCACAGAAGGAGGCCATTCAGCCCATCGTCTCTGTATCTCCAGCCTAATCTCACTTTCCAGCTCCTGGTCCGTAGCCCTGTAGGTTACGGCACTTCGAGTGTATTATCCAGCGGTGAGGGTTTCTGCCTCTACCACCCTTTCAGGCCGTGAGTTCCAGACCCCCACCACCCTCTGGGTGAAAAAGTTCTCCTCAACTCCCCTCTAATCCTTCTACCAATTATGTTAAATCTATGCCCCCTGGTTACTGACCCCTCTGCTAAGGGATACAGGTCATTCCCATCCACTCTATTTAGGCCCCTCATAATTATCACCGTATTTAATTGCTTCTGCTGAAGAACTTCAACCTGTCAATTAATGGCGGTTTGTTCATTATGTGCTGGGGTGCATGGCAGTCCTGATCTGCCACAAGCTTTAACGGTTGCACAGGAGGTATGATGATCAGAATCAAAGGCTGGGGATGAAGAGCTAACTGCAGGTAATTCTGTTACCATTTTGAGGAAGACTTAGTAAATAAGGTTGCCTCAATAAGTCTTGAACCCAGACAGTTAGTACTGCGCTCTCTAAAGGTCACTGCGGCTGCAGTCGCGCTGGAATTATTTACACTGATCATTTCCAAGCATCAACTTGAGATTGAGTACACCAGCCCTATATTCCCGAGAGTTTAGAAGAAAGAGAGGTGATCTAATTGAAATATATAAAGTTCTTAAAGGGATTGACAGGGTAGATGCTGAGAGGATGTTTCCCCCGGGCTGGAGAGTCTAGAACCAGGGGTCACAGTCTCAGGATAAGGGGTCGGCCATTTAGGACTGAGATGAGGAGGAATTTCTTCACTCAGAGGGTGGTGAATCTTTGGAATTCTCTGCCCCAGAGGGCTGTGGATGCTGAGTCGTTGAGTATATTCAAGGCTGAGATCGATAGATTTTTGGACTCTCGGGGAATCGAGGGATATGAGGATCGGGTGGGAAAGTGGAGTTGAGGTCGAAGATCAGCCGTGATCTTATTGAATGACGGAGCAGGCTCGAGGGGCCGAATGGCCGACTCCTGCTCCTGATTCTCATGTACTAACTGGAGACATTCCTGAGGGGCTCGGAATATTGTAAATTTAGCATTAGTATTTGAAGAAACCTGTGCAGGAAAACTGTTGATTGTGGTGAAGTATATTTGCACTTTTGTTCTTTCACAGCTGCCTATAATCATGGTTGTGGCTTTCTCGATGTGCATCATCTGTCTACTTATGGCTGGTAAGTGAAATGAGAAGATAGAAGCAACACGGATCTTACTACTTTTCTGCATTTTGGGATTCAGCTTGAATTAAACAATTGTGTCTAGCGCATAACATCTAAAATTCAGGCTTTTGCAATGCTGCTGCGAAGTTAGTGTATAGAATCGTAGAGATGTACGGCACAGGAGGCCATTCGGCCCATCGTGTCCCCGCCGGCCGACAAAGAGCTACCCGGCCTAATCCCACTTTCCCGCTCTCGGTCCGTAGCCCTGTAGGTTACGGCACTTCAGGTGCACATCCAAATACTTTTTAAATGCGGTGAGGGTTTCTGCCTCTACCACCCTTTCAGGCCGTGAGTTCCAGACCCCCACCGCCCTCTGGGTGAAGACATTTCCCCTCAAATCCCCTCTAAACCTCCCCCCAATTACTTTCAATCTATGCCCCCTCTTTTCGAGAACTTTGTACCTTCTGGCTGGGCCGGAAGAACGTGTCCGTAGTCTCGTCTAGAATTCTTCGAAATCGCTTGGGAAAAACTGGAGCAATATATCTCTCCACTGGTTAAAGGAACAGCCTTTAAAAACTGCTTTTCAGCCAGAGACTGATTCTAAATGAAAGGGAAATCATGCTTGACAAATCTATAATTTTTTGAGGATGTAACTAGTAGAGTGGACAAGGGAGAACCAGTGGATGTGGTGTATTTGGACTTTCAAAAGGCTTTTGACAAGGTCCCACACAAGAGATTGGTGTGCAAAATTAAAGCACATGGTATTGGGGGTAATGTACTGACATGGATAGAGAACTGGTTGGCAGACAGGAAGCAGAGAGTCAGGATAAATGGGTCCTTTTCAGAATGGCATGCAGTGACTAGTGGGGTACCGCAAGGTTCAGTGCTGGGACCCCAGCTATTTACAACATACATTAATGATTTGGATGAAGGAATTGAGTGTAATATCTCCAAGTTTGCAGATGACACTAAGCTGAGTGGCAGTGTGAGCTGTGAGGAGGATGCTAAGAGGCTGCAGGGTGACTTGGACAGGTTAGGTGAGTGGGCAAATGTATGGCAGATGCAGTATAATGTGGATAAATGTGAGGTTATCCACTTTGGTGGCAAAAACAGGAAGGCAGAATATTATCTGAATGGTGACAGATTAGGAAAGGGGGAGGTGCAACGAGACCTGGGTGTCATGGTACATCAGTCATTGAAAGTTGGCATGCAGGTACAGCAGGCGGTGAAGGCAAATGGCATGTTGGCCTTTATAGCTAGGGGATTTGAGTATAGGAGCAGGGAGGTCTTACTGCAGTTGTACAGGGCCTTGGTGAGGCCTCACCTGGAATATTGTGTGCAGTTTTGGTCTCCTAATCTGAGGAAGGACATTCTTGCTATTGAGGGAGTGCAGCGAAGGTTCACCAGACTGATTCCCGGGATGGCAGGACTGACATGAAGAAAGACTGGATTGACTAGGCCTGTATTCACTGGAATTTAGAAGAATGAGAGGGGATCTCATAGAAACATATAAAATTCTGACGGGACTGAACAGGTTAGATGCAGGAAGAATGTTCCCGATGTTGGGGAAGTCCAGAACCAGGGGTCACAGTCTAAGGATAAGGGGTAGGCCATTTAGGACCGAGATGAGGAGAAACTTCTTCACTCAGAGAATTGTGAACCTGTGGAATTCTCTTATCACAGAAAGTTATTGAGGCCAGTTCATTAGATATATCCAAGAGGAAGCTAGATATGGCCCTTCCGGCTAAAGGGATCAAGGGGTATGGAGAGAAAGCAGGAAAGGGGTACTGAGGGAATGATCAGCCATGAACTCATTGAATGGCGGTGCAGGCTCGAAGGGCTGAATGGCCTACTTCTGCACCTATTTTCTATGTTTCTATGTAAATTTCTATGTTAAAACCTACCTCTTTAAACAAGCTTTTGGTCATCTGCCGTCATTTCTTATGTGGCTCGGTGTCCGATTTATCTGTTTTGTCTTAAAACACTCCTGCGAAGCACCTTGGGACGTTTTGCTACGTTACAGGCGCTATATAAATAAAAGGTCTTGTTGCTGTTTATTCTACCATGCCGGGCATTAACCATGGGACTGTTCTGTTTTTGTGGACCTGACGCTAGGCGACACGTGGACTGAGACCTTGGCCTACGTGCTGTTCTGGGGCAGTGCCAGCTTTGGGACCGCTGCCATCATACTCTTCAACGGCAAGGAGTTTGTCGATGTGCCGAAGCTGGTCCAGAAGGAAAAGATGGACTGAATTTGTGCCTGTGGAAAGCAGCTCGGTTGCCAAGATTCTGCACCCATCTGGAGGATCTTCTGATCTGCTTTCCACACACTGGGTTCCCTTCCCCGTGTCCAGTGGTTACGAACCGCAGTCGGAGACTCATCGTTCAGCCTTAGCCCTGATAAACTTTCTCTTCCTTTGTCATTCCGGACGATTTTAAGAACAAAAAAAATATTCCTGTCCGTGTGCGATCTTCCGATGGTCCGATTCGATGTCCAAAAGTGTAAAGCAAACTCTATTGTTCCGTACAGGGTGTCCGCTCGCAATGCAAGAGACGCACTTTCTTCCTTTTTCCACTCGGCTTGTTTGTATATATATATATCATGAAATCGCACCGCAGCAGTAGCCCATTCGCAGAAATGAGTTCGTTGCTTCCCGACCTTCCAAGTTGTCGAATTCAAAAGTTTTGTATAAAAATTTTTAACAAATTTTGCAAGGCAACTTGCAGCATGACCTCAGTTCATCCTGTCCGGTGTTTAAAGAGCTGCTGCTTTAGTGCGAAAGGTCGATATCTGCGACAACTATAGCTTTCAAGGTAGGGGGTGCTGTAATTTACCTGCAAAACTGTACAGTGAGTTTTAGACGAATATGGAATTTGTATTATGTTACAGAATCGACTGTATATCTTGTTTCCTCCTATTGTGTTCTTGCTATTTTCTTCACACTAATTACTGTATAATATCATCATCGAAGTGTTCAAATCTGCTCTTCGAGAGAGAGAGAGATGATCTCGCTTGGTAACAGGAGACCCTCTCGACATACATTTCTGTGAGCGCCTCTTCTACTTTACATTAAGAATGATAATATATAAGCGTTAACTGTTGAAATATTCATGATGGAATGGTTTATATGTTCGTTCCTCTTAGCCGAATAATGCATTCAGATTCACCTTTTTATTCCCCAAACAGTGCCTGGTTTATTTGTTCATGTGTCTTTTGTTTTAAATACACGTTTGACTACATCTGTAAATCGTTAATAAGTTGCATTGGATGCTGTCGACCATTTGACTGCACACATCTCTGTCGGAGATGTGCAAAACGGGACTGCAACTTGTGGGGCAACAAATTTGCAAAATGCCTTTAAATAGTTGTGCAATCATTGAGGTGGAGGGTGATTCAATCAGTGTACTTTGCAAATTGAGAACAAGAGTCGTCTTTCAGAATTGAACCCTGAGAAATCTGTTGTAAGAAATTAGGTCAGACACTTACTGATAACTGTAGTAGGGGGTGGGGGGTGCGGGGTGATGTGGGAATTGTTCCTATTTATACAAGTGGAACTGTGATCAGTTTTCTAACTATTTCCATTCCATTGTCGCCCGGCGCTGTGTTCTGTTTCCGTGTTCCTTTTTGGAATAACAAATAAAATCCAAATAAGAATGAAGATTTTTGTGAAGTGTTTTTTTGTTGAACCTCTGCGGTCTTGCTCACAATACATAAGAACATAAGAATTAGGAACAGGAGTAGGCCATCTAGCCCCTCGAACCTGCTCCGCCATTCAACGAGATCATGGCTGATCTGGCCGTGGACTCAGCTCCACTTACCCGCCCGCTCCCCGTAACCCTTAATTCCCTTATTGTTTAAAAATCTATCTATCTGTGACTTGAATACATTCAATGAGCTAGCCTCAACTGCTTCCTTGGGCAGAGAATTCCACAGATTCACAACCCTCTGGGAGAAGAAATTCCTTCTCAACTCGGTTTTAAATTGGCTCCCCCGTATTTTGAGGCTGTGCCCCCTAGTTCTAGTCTCCCCGACCAGTGGAAACAACCTCTCTGCCTCTAACTTGTCTATCCCTTTCATGATTTTAAATGTTTCTATAAGATCACCCCTCATCCTTCTGAACTCCAACGAGTAAAGATCCAGTCGACTCAATCTATCATCATAAGGTAACCCTCTCATCTCCGGAATCAGCCGAGTGAATTGTCTCTGTACCCTCTCCAAAGCTAGTATATCCTTCCTTAAGTAAGGTGACCAAAACTGCATGCAGTACTCCAGGTGCGGCCTCACCAATACCCTGTACAGTTGCAGCAGGACCTCCCTGCTTTTATACTCCATCCCTCTCGCAATGAAGGCCAACATTCCATTCACCTTCCTGATTACCTGCTGCACCTGCAAACTAACTTTTTGGGATTCAACCCCCAGGTCCCTCTGCACCGCAGCATGTTATAATTTCTCCCCATTCAAATAATATTCCCTTTTACTGTTTTTTTTCCCCAAGGTGGATGACCTCACATTTTCCGACATTGTATTCCATCTGCCAAACCTTAGCCCATTCGCTTAACCTATCTAAATCTCTTTGCAGCCTCTCTGTCCTCTACACAACCCGCTTTCCCACTAATCTTTGTGTCATCTGCAAATTTTGTTACACTACACTCTGTCCCCTCTTCCAGGTCATCTATGTATATTGTAAACAGTTGTGGTCCCAGCACCGATCCCTGTGGCACACCACTAACCACCGATTTCCAACCCGAAAAGGACCCATTTATCCCGACTCTCTGCTTTCTGTTCACCAGCCAATTCTCTATCCATGCTAATACATTTCCTCTGACTCCATGTACCTTTATCTTCTGCAGTAACCTTTTGTTACCTTATCGAATGCTTTTTGGAAATCTAAATACACCACATCTATCGGTACACCTCTATCCACCATGCTCGTTATATCAAAGAATTCCAGTAAATTAGTTAAACATGATTTCCCCTTCATGAATCCATGTTGCGTCTGCTTGATTGCACTATTCCTATCTAGATGTCCCGCTATTTCTTCCTTAATGATGGCTTCAAGCATTTTCCCCACTACAGATGTTAAACTAACCGGCCTATAGTTACCTGCCTTTTGCCTGCCCCCTTTTTTAAACAGAGGCGTTACATTAGCTGCTTTCCAATCCGCTGGTACCTCCCCAGAGTCCAGAGAATTTTGGTAGATTATAACGAATGCATCTGCTATAACTTCCGCCATCTCTTTTAATACCCTGGGATGCATTTCATCAGGACCAGGGGACTTGTCTACCTTGAGTCCCGTCTGTCTGTCCAGCACTATCCCCCTAGTGATAATGAATTTTCTCAAGGTCCTCCCTTCCCACATTCCCGTGACTAGCAATTTTTGGCATGGTTTTTGTGTCTTCCACTTTGAAGACCAAAGCAAAATAATTGTTTAAGTTCTCAGCCATTTCCACATTTCCCATTATTAAATCCCCCTTCTCATCTTCTAAGTAAGAAATAGGAGCAGGAGTAGGCCATACGGCCCCTCGAGCCTGCTCCGCCACTTAATAAGATCATGGCTGATCTGATCATGGACTCAGCTCCATTTCCCTGCCCGCTCCCCATAACCCTTTATCCCTTATCGTTTAAGAAACTGAATAAATTTAAGACAGAGATGTACAATGTCCCGGCTTCCACAGCTCTCTGAGGCAGCGAATTCCACAGATTTACAACCCTCTGAGAATAAATTTCTCCTCATCTCAGTTTTAAATGGGCGGCCCCTTATTCTAAGATCATGTCCTCTAGTTCTAGTCTCCCCCATCAGTGAAAACATCCTCTCTGCATCCACCTTGTCAAGCCCCCTCATAATCTTATACGTTTCGATAAGATCACCTCTCATTCTTCTGAGTTCCAATGAGTAGAGGCCCAACCTACTCAACCTTTCCTCATAAGTCAATCCCCTCATCTCTGGAATCAACCGAGTGAACCTTCTCTGAACTGCCTCCAAAGCAAGTATATCCTTTCGTAAATATGGAACCCAAAACTGCACGCAGTATTCCAGGTGTGGCCTCACCAATACCCTGTATAACTGTAGCAAGACTTCCCTGCTTTTATACTCCATCCCCTAATGCAGACTTGAACTCAGCATGTTGGTACGCTGCTTCTGTTTCAGGACTCGCCATTCACAGCCCTGCACTAATGGTCCAGAGACGCGAGTTCAAATCTCACCATGGAAGCTGGGGAATTTAAATTCAATTCATTTAATAAGCTAGTATCAGTAATGGTGACCATGAAACTACCGGATTATCGTAAAACCCCGTCTGGTTCACCAATGTTCTTCAGGGAAGGAAATCTGCCGCCCTTACCTGGTCTGGCCCATATGTGACTCCAGACCCACATCACTGGGTTGACTTAACAGCCCTCTGAAATGGCTCAGCAAGTCACTCCATTGTACCAAACCACTACAACCATCCATCTTCAGCTGTGTCATTAATGACCTTCCCTCCATCATAAGGTCAGAAGTGGGGATGTTCACTGATGATTGTACAGTTCCATTCGCAACTCCTCAGATAATGAAGCAATCCATGCCTGCATATAGCAAGACCTGAATGACATTCAGGCTTGGGCTGATAATTCGTGTCACACAAGTGACAGGCAATGACCATCTCCAAAACGCGAGAGTCTAACCACCTCCCCTTGACATTTAACAGCATTACCATCACCGAATCCCCACCATCAACATCCTGGGGGTCACCATTGACCAGAAACTTAACTGGACCAGACACACAAATACTGTGGCTACAAGAGCGGGTCAGAGGCTGGGTATTCTGCGGCAAATCTCTCACCTCCTGACTCCCCAAAGCCTTTCCACCATCTACAAGGCACAAGTCAGGAGTGTGATGGAACACTCTCCACTTGCCTGGATGAGTGCAGCTCCAACAACACTCAAGAAGCTCGACACCATCCAGGACAAAGCAGCCGCTTGATCGGCCCCCCATCCACCACCTTCAACACTCACTCCCTCCACCACCGGCGCCCCCTGGCTGCAGTGTGCCCCATCTACAAGATGCACTGCAGCAACTCGCCAAGGCTTCTTCGGCAGCACCTCCCAAACCCACGACCTCTACCACCTAGAAGGACAAGGGCAGCAGGCGCATGGGAACACCACCACCTCCACGTTCCCCTCCCAGTCACACACCATCCCGACTGGGAAATATATCGGCCGTTCCTTCATCGTCGCTGGGTCACAATCCTGGAACTCCCTCCCTAACAGCACTGTGGGAGCACCTTCACCACACGGACTGCAGCGGTTCAAGGCGGCGGCTCACCACCACCTTCTCAAGGGGCAGTTAGGGATGGGCAATAAATGCCGGCCTTGCCAGCGACACCCACATCCCAGGAATGATTAAAAAAATGCCTATTTCTTATACTTAAATTCTATGTAATGTTGGAACGGAGACAGCAATTCTGGATTTCCTTTAAAGCTTGCAGTGTCAGCCGTAGCTCAGTGGGCAGCACCCTCGCCTCCGAGTCAGAAGGTTGTGGGTTCAAGTCCCACTCCAGGGACTTCAGCACAAAAATCTAGGCTGACACTCCCAGTGCAGTACTGAGGGAGTGCCGCACTGTCGGAGGGGCAGTACTGAGGGAACGCTGCACTGTCAGAGAGGAAGTATTGAGGGAGCCCTGCACTGTTGGAGGGGTAGTATTGAGGGAGCGCCGCACTGTCGGAGGGGCAGTACTGAGGGAGCGCCGCACTGTCGGAGGGGCAGTACTGAGGGAGTGCTGCACTGTCGGAGGGGCAGTACTGAGGGAGAGCTGACCTCTTTCGGATGAGACGTTAAACCGAGGCTTTGCGGATGTACGAAAAGGTTCCCATGGCACTATTTTGAAGAGCGGGGGAGTTGTCCCCGGGGTCCTGGGCCAATATTTATCCCTCAACCAACATCACTAAAAACAGGTTATTTGGTCATTATCAGGTTGCAGTTTGTGGGAGCTTACTGCGAACAAATTGGCTACTACATTTCTTGCATTACAACAGTTCAAAAGGCACTTCATTGACTGTAGAGCAGTGTGAGATATCTTGAAGTTGTGAAGGCGCTACAGAAATGCAAGTCAGTCCTTTTTTTAAACTTTTTGTAGGGTTGCGAGGGCGCGGTAGGGGGCGCTGTGGGGGCTGGTGCCATTGGGTATCCGCGCATGCTCGGCGGTGGTGTGGGGGGGGGGGGGCCCGCCGGCATTCTGCGCATGCTCGGTACCCAGGCGGGCCGAGCGCCGGCACTCCGCGCATGCTCGGTACCCAGGCGGGCCGAGCGCCGGCACTCCGCGCATGCTCGGTACCCAGGCGGGCCGAGCGCTTTCCCCTCCTCAGTCTTCCGCGGCTCCCGGGGAGACCATCCGCCGCCATCATGAAGCTGGTGCGGTAAGTGGAGCCGCTCGGGAGCGGGGAAGCGCGGCCCCGGGCCCGCGCTCTCTGATGCCGGGCCGAGTTGCGGGGGGAGCGGCGATGGGGGCTGGCGGGGGCCCCGGGGATGCTTGCCGGGGCCTAGCGTCAGGCTCCGGCGCCAGGTGCTGACTGCGAGCCCGCTGTAGGCCCCGGGCCTGGGGGTGAAGGTGCTCCATCCCCCGGGCCGCAGTAACCCCCCAACCCCACCGGGAACAGTTAGTGCACCAGAAAAAACAGAGAATAACCTTGTCTCCCTTTGTTCCTCCTGCAGAGACCTGAAGAAAGAAAGACTTGCATTTCCATAGCGCCCATCACAGCCACCGGACGTCCCAAAGCACTTTACAGCCAATGAAGTACTTTGTGAAGTGTAGTCACTGTTGTAATGTGGGAAACGCAGCAGCCAATTTGCGCCCAGCAAGCTCCCACACACAGCAATGTGATAATGACCAGATAATCTGTTTTAGTGACGTTGATTGAGGGATAAATATTGGCCCCAGGACACCGGGGAGCAACATAGAAAATAGGTGCAGGAGTAGGCCATTCGGCCCTTCGAGCCTGCACCGCCATTCAATGAGTTCATGGCTGAACATGCAACTTCAGTACCCCCTTCCTGCTTTCTCGCCATACCCCTTGATCCCCCGAGTAGTAAGGACTTCATCTAACTCCTTTTTGAATATATTTAGTGAATTGGCCTCAACTACTTTCTGTGGTAGAGAATTCCACAGGTTCACCACTCTCTGGGTGAAGAAGTTTCTCCTCATCTCGGTCCTAAATGGCTTACCCCTGAACGAGCGCCGCACTGTCGGAGGGGCAGTACTGAGGGAGTGCCGCACTGTCGGAGGGGCAGTACTGAGGGAGTGCCGCACTGTCGGAGGGGCAGTGCTGAGGGAGCGCCGCACTGTCGGAGGGGCAGTACTGAGGGAGTGCCGCACTGTCGGAGGGGCAGTACTGAGGGAGCACCGCACTGTCGGAGGTGCCGTCTCTCAGATGAGACGTTAAACCGAGGCCCCATCTGCTCTCTCGGGGATGTAAAAGATCCCATGGCACTATTTTGAAGAAGAGCAGGGGAGTTCCCTTTGACAGTGCGGTGCTCCCTCAGTACTGCACTGGGAGTGTTAACCCAAATTTCTGTGCTCAAGTCCTTGGAGTGGGACTTGAACCCACAACCTTCATGACTCGGAGGTGAGGGTGATGCCCACTGAGTCAGACTTGAGCACAAAAATCTAGGCTAACACTGCATTTGAAACATTAAACCGAGGCTTCATCTGCTCTCTCAGGGGGATGTAAAAGATCCCACGGCACTATTTTGAAGAAGAGCAGGGGAGTTATCCCCGGTGTCCTGGGGCCAATATTTATCCCTCAATCAACATCACTAAAACAGATTATCTGGTCATTGTCACATTGCTGTGTGTGGGAGCTTGCTGTGCGCAAATTGGCTGCCGCGTTTCTCACATTACAACAGTGACTCCACTTCAAAAGTACTTCATTGGCTTTAAAGCACTTTGGGACGTCAGGTGGTCGTGAAAGGCGCTATAGAAATGCAAGTCTTTCTTTGATATTTAATGGTATGTAGGCGGTCGCCGGTGCTGCCACTTTATGAAGCAGCATGTTTGTGCATCAGTTGCCTGCCTACCTTGGCTTAGAATGCTAAATACGTTTAATTATAACTAGTAGTTACTGCTGAACCAGTTTGTGCATCGGAACAGCACAGCTTCTGGAGCAGTGTAATTTTGGCTTCTCCACTGCACTAAACTTTCAATCTCGGCTGTAGTTCTGTGTCCTAATGTCTCCTCTTTCCACAGTCTCTCGCCGCTCCTGCTGTGGGCAGTGCAGGAGCAGTGAGAGACTGTGGGGCGATGTGATCGGGGCCCAGGAGAGTCGAGAGTTCGGTGCCCAGGGGGCAGCACGGGCCCAGCCCACACTGTGCGATATGTGAGCGCACTAGGCCCGTGCAGCAGAGCTGGTCTCCAGTCGTCCTGGTTAACCCTTGCCACTGGACCAAGACCTCGAATTTGTCATGCACTGTGGTACGTTTACCGGCGTTAAAGACTCTATATAAATGCAAATTGTTGCAGGGACGTGGCTTCTGCCACAAGAAAATTTGATGCCTTCCAATGTTCACCCTCATTTTCCTTGGCACTGTGCGGCCACTTTAAGGGGCACAAAATGCCATGCACGCGGAGTTTCTGCCTTGAATAGCCGCGGAGCGGGATCCCTGGAGTGCTGTGCAGCTTAACGGCAACGTTGGTGTCTACACTCGGCTACCGTGTGGCATTAAAAACAGAAAAACACTCGGCAGGTCAAGCAGCATCCGCGGAGAGAGAAACCGAGTTAACGTTTCAGGTCGATGGCCCCTCGTCAGAAGTGAATGTGGGCGCCTCATCGCAGACTCCCTGCTCCGATGGATGCAGGAGCTGTTTTGGGGGCTGGGGCGATTGGAGGTGAGGGGTCTGCACGGCCTCATAAGGTAACATACACTTGAGAATCCAATGGCGCTTGCTATAAGTGATCAACTTTTAAGACACCAACGATGTCTCCTCAAGATCCGACAAATCCCCTGGGAGGACAAAACGCACCAACGTTAGCGTCCTCGACCAGGCCAACATCCCCAGCATTCGAAGCACTGACCACACTCGACCAGCTCCACTGGGCAGGCCACATTGTCCCCATGCCCGACACGAGACTCCCAAAGCAAGCGCTCTACTCGGAACTCCTTCACGGCAAACGAGCCAAAGGTGGGCAGAGGAAACGTTACAGGGACACCCTCAAAGCCTCCCTGATAAAGTGCAACATCCCCACCGACACCTGGGAGTCCCTGGCCAAAGACTGCCCTAAGTGGAGGAAGTGCATCCGGGAGGGCGCTGAGCACCTCGAGTCTCGTCGCCGAGAGCATGCAGAAACCAAGCGCAGGCAGCGGAAGGAGCGTGCGGCAAACCAGTCCCACCCTCCCCTTCCCTCAACCACTGTCTGTCCCACCTGTGACAGAGACTGTAATTCCCGTATTGGACTGTTCAGTCACCTGAGAACTCACTTTAAGAGTGGAAGCAAGTCTCCCTCGATCCCGAGGGACTGCCTGTGATGATAAGTGATCTAAAGCTAAACTTGCCACCAATCTGACGCTCATGGCTAAGTGAAAAAGATGCTGGTGTGCAGTTATAATGTGCTCTAAATGAGATCATTGGTCAAATCTCTCACTGTTTTTGTTAATGCATGTTTTTTAAAGGTAGGTTTGTATATTTGGGCCTTTCCCTCCTGCTTGGCGGAGGAAGAGGTCCCCAGAATGTGTGGTCACTGCCCGAATTTCTAAATGTAAACAGTTGCAGGCGACTGCTGGCAAGGCTTTGCACATCGTTAGCGACCCTTTCAGAACATAGGAAATAGGAGCAGGAGGTGGCCATTCCGCTTGCTCCAGGCTCGAGGGGCCAAATGGCCTAATCCTGCTCCGCCATTGAATATGACCACGGCTGATCTGATCATGGACTCAGCTATACTTCCCCGCCCGCTCCCCATAACCCTTCACTCCCTTATCGCTCAAAAACCTGTCTATCTCCGCCTTAAATATTTTCAATGACCCAGCCTCCACAGCTCTCTGGGGCAGAGAATTCCACAGATTTACAACCCTCTGAGAGAAGAAATTCCTCCTCATCTCAGTTTTAAATGGGCGGCCCCTTATTCTAAGACTATGTCCCCTAGTTTTAGTTTTCCCTATGAGTGGAAACATCCTCTCTGCATTTATCTTGTCAAGATCCCTCATAATCTTACATGTTTCAATAAGATCACCTCTCATTCTTCTGAATTCCAATGAGTAGAGGCCCAACCTACTCAAGCTTTCCTCATAAGTCAACCCCCTCATCTCCGGAATCAACCGAGTGAACCTTCTCTGAACTGCCTCCAAAGCAAATATATCCTTCCTTAAATACGGAGACCAAAACTGTACGCAGTACTCCAGGTGTGGCCTCACCAACACCCTGTACAGCTGTAGCAGGACTTCTCTGCTTTTATACTCCATCCCCCTTGCAATAAAGGCCAACATTCCATTGGCCTTCCTGATCACTTGCTGTACCTGCGTGCTAACGTTTGGCAGAATGGCGGGTGCTCTGCCTGTGATGTCTGAGCCCATTGTCAAAAACTGAAGAAGTACAATTGTGAGCGGTGCTCCCGCAGTTTTCCAACACATCCCACTCCGGTGGAGCAGCGCCTCGGAAAGTTACAGACGGGAATAGCACAGGAGGAGGCCATTCTGCCCATCGTGCCTGCACTGGCTCTGTGAAAGAGCGATCCGATTAGTCCCACTCCTCCCGCTCTTTCCCCACAGCCCCGCAGATTACTCCTTTATAAATATTTATCCAATTCCCGTTTGAAAGTCACTATTGAATCTGCTCCCATCGCTCTTTCAGGCAGCGCGTTCCCGATCACAACTCACTGAGTAAAAACATTTCTTATCTCCCCCTTAGATTTTTTGCAATTATCTTAAATCTATGTCCTCTGGTTACTGACCCTATCAACGCGATCAAAGCCTCTCATAATTTTGAACGTCTCTATCAAATTTCCCCTTAACTGTCTCTGCTCTAAGGAGAACAACCCCAGCTTCTCCAGTCTCTACAGAGAAATGAAGTCGCTCATCCCTGGTAGCATTCTGGTAAATCTCCTCTGCCCCCTTCACATCCTTCCTGAAGTGCATTGCCCAGAATGGAACATGACCCTCCACTTGAGGCCCAACCAGCGATGTTTAACAAATAGTCTTGCTCTTGGACGCTGCCTCGAAACAGCCATGGACCATATTTGCCTTTTTAGCAACCTTCTCAACCTGACCTGCCCCCTTCGAAGGTCTGTGCACATACACGCCCAGGTCTCGCTGTTCCTGCACCCCCTTTAACATTGTACCCTTTAGTTTATATTCTCATTCTTCCTACGAGAATGAATCACTTCATACTCCGCTGTGTTAAATTTCACCTGCCATGTGTCCGCTTATTCTAACAGCCTGTCTCTGCCCCACTGACGTCTGTCACTAACCTCATTTCCAAGTTTTGTGTCATCTACAAACTTTGAAATTATAACCTGTATACCCAAGTCCAAGTCATTAATATATATCTTATAAAGCAGTGGTCCTAATGCTGACCCCCTGGGGAACACTACTGTATATCTCCCTCTGCTTCCTGTCCCTCAGCCAATGTTATATCCATGCTGTAATCATCCCTTTAATCCCATGGCCTTTCATTTGGCTACCCAGTCTGTTATTGTTTTACCCGTTCCATCTTTGTTTCCATCCCAGCAGGACCCCATCCCTTCTCGACTCCCTGAAATGAGCCCTCTTCCACTTGAGTCTTTTCACATTGCAATGTCCCTGGTCCTTTCCTACAACGACTCTAAACTGAATGATACAGTGATCACAAGGTTCCCGCAGAGCCAGGGGGGAGCGGGGGCTGGGGGTCCCGCGGGAGCATCTGGGGGGGTCCCGCGGGTGCGGGGGGGGGGGGGGGGGCAGGCGGTCTGGAGTGGGGGATCCCGCGGAGGGGGCGTTTGGGGGTCCTGCCGGGGGGCCCTGCTAGGTGTGTGGGGTTGTGAATGGGTCTGCGCACTCCCAAAAAATGAGGGGAACATTGGTGATCTGGGTTTCCCAAATGTTCTCCCACTGGGACATGCTCCGCTTGCCCCACTGTGTTATATTGATGCACATTATCCCCTCCTACCCCTTCTATAAAAACATCTTCGGTTACCATCAGAGTGTCACCAGAGTTGATATCAATGCAAATCTGTTTTATCAAAATGCCGTCTTTATATTTCGCGCAAGTGTGTGAGGTCCGGCAGAATTACACGGGCAGTGCAAAGCTTGTTGGGTTAATCACAAGTATCGGCGCGATTGGTGGGCGAATTTCTGATGCGATGGGAATATCGTTTCAGGTTTTTGATGAAGCTGAGCCATGAGACGGTGACCATTGAGCTGAAGAATGGGACGCAGGTACACGGGACTATCACAGGTAAATAAACTGCTGAGAAATGACATCGCTCCCCGCCCTGGCTTCAATCACAGAATCGTACAGCACAGGAGGCTGCCATTCGGCCCATCCAGTCCGCGCCCGCTCTTTTGAAGAGCACCTCAGCCAGTCCCACTCCCCCGCCCTTTCCCGATATCCCTGCAATTTTTTTCTCCCAAGTATTTATCCAACTCCCTTTTGAAAGCCACGATTGAGTCTGCCTCCACCACCCTCTCAGGCAGCGCATTCCAGATCCTAACCACTCGCTGCCTAAAAACGTTTTTCCTCATGTCGCCTTTGGTTCTTCTGCCAATCGCCTTAAATCTGTGTCCTCTGGTTCTCCACCCTTCCACCAATGGGAACAGCTTCTCTCTATCTACTCTGTCCAGACTCCTCATGATTTTGAACACCTCGATCAAATCTCCTCTCAATCTTCTCTGCTCCAAGGAGAACAACCCCGGCCAGTTTTTCCAGTCCATCTACGTAAATGTAATTTTTCATTCCTGGAATCATTCTGGTGATCTATGAAATAAATTTTTCAACCGGTGATTCGTGTTCTGACACCACTCTGAAAATCTTATTGCGTTGTTAAACATAAAATGCTGCATTATCCATCGGTTTATACATGTTTCATGTCTTGGTGTTTTGTCAGTTTTTCTTCTCGTCCTGTGGGTAGTTTGCTTGGCTGGCTTTGGACCCCCCCTGAATTGTCTGCCTCGTCCCACCATCTGGGGTGGTTAACACTAGAACGTTGGTGTACAAAGTATTTATAACACAGAAACAGGCCATTCGGCTTGAGTTTATGCTCCAAATGAGCCTTCTCCTTCCCCTCTTCATCTCACCCAATCAGCATATCATAAGAATTAGGAGCAGGAGTCGGCCATTCGGCCCCTCGAGCCTGCTCCGCCATTCAATAAGATCACGGCTGATCTTCGACCTCAACTCCACTTTCCCGCCCGATCCCCATATCCCTCGATTCCCCCAGAGTCCAAAAATCTATCGATCTCAGCCTTGAATATACTCAACGACTCAGCATCCACAGCCCTCTGGGGCAGAGAATTCCAACGATTCACCACCCTCTGAGTGAAGAAATTCCTCCTCATCTCAGTCCTAAATGGCCGACCCCTTATCCTGAGACTGTGACCCCTGGTTCTAGACTCCCCAGCCCGGGGGCCATGAACAGGATCATGGTCACCATCCCTGCCTCCCAGTGCAGTTGGGTGATGCCGTGTCGATAACTCACAAAGAATGTGCAAAGTAAGAAGGGTGGCCACACACATCCTAATTAGGACTGGTTTAAGGAAGGTCCACTTTTAGAAACATAGAAACTAGGTGCAGGAGCGCCATTCAGCCCTTCTAGCCTGCACCGCCATTCAATGAGTTCATGGCTGAACATGAAACTTCAGTACCCCCTTCCTGCTTTCTCGCCATAACCCTTGATCCCCCGAGTAGTAAGGACTTCATCTAACTCCCTTTTGAATATATTTAGTGAATTGGCCTCAACTACTTTCTGTGGTAGAGAATTCCACAGGTTCACCACTCTCTGGGTGAAGAAGTTTCTCCTCATCTCGGTCCTAAATGGCTTAGCCCTTATCCTTAGACTGTGATCCCTGGTTCTGGACTTTCCCAACATTGGGAACATTCTTCCTGCATCTAACCTGTCTAAACCCGTCAGAATTTTAAACGTTTCTATGAGGTCCCCTCTCATTCTTCTGAACTCCAGTGAATACAAGCCCAGTTGATCCAGTCTTTCTTGATAGGTCAGTCCCACCATCCCGGGAATCAGTCTGGTGAATCTTCGCTGCACTCCCTAAATAGCAAGAATGTCCTTCCTCAAGTTAGGAGACCAAAACTGTACACAATACTCCAGGTGTGGCCTCACCAAGGCCCTGTACAACTGTAGCAACACCTCCCTGCCTCTGTACTCAAATCCCCTCGGTATGAAGGCCAACATGCCATTTGCTTTCTTAACCGCCTGCTGTACCTGCATGCCAACCTTCAATGACTGATGTACCATGACACCCAGGTCTCGTTGCACCTTCCCTTTTCCTAATCTGTCACCATTCAGATAATAGTCTGTCTCTCTGTTTTTACCACCAAAGTGGATAACCTCACATTTATCCACATTATACTTCATCTGCCATGCACTTGCCCACTCACCTAACCTATCCAAGTCACTCTGCAGCCTCATAGCATCCTCCTCGCAGCTCACACTGCCACCCAACTTAGTGTCATCCGCAAATTTGGAGATACTCTCCAAATCATTAATGTACAGTGTAAACAGCCGGGGCCCCAGCACAGAACCTTGCGGTACCCTACTAGTCACTGCCTGCCATTCTGAAAAGTACCCATTTACTCCTACTCTTTGCTTCCTGTCTGACAACCAGTTCTCAATCCACCTCAGCACACTACCCCCAATCCCATGTGCTTTAACTTTGCACATTAATCTCTTGTGTGGGACCTTGTCGAAAGCCTTCTGAAAGTCCAAATACACCACATCAACTGGTTCTCCTTTGTCCACTTTACTGGAAACATCCTCAAAAAATTCCAGAAGATTTGTCAAGCATGATTTCCCTTTCACAAATCCATGCTGACTTGGACCTATCATGTCACCATTTTCCAAATGCGCTGCTATGACATCCTTAATAATTGATTTCATCATTTTACCCACTAGTGAGGTCAGGCTGACCGGTCTATAATTTGGACGATAAGGAAGTGAAGGGTTATGGGGAGCGGGCGGGGAAATGGAGCTGAGTCCATGATCGGATCAGCCATGACCTTATTGAATGGTGGAGCAGGCTCGAGGGGCTGTATGGCCGACTCGTCCTTCGACCCAGAGCAGTGGGACTGCTGTCTGATGGTGACTGGCCCCCCCCACCTTCAAACACCGTGCTGCAGAGACACAAATGATTTCCTGTTGTGTTTTTTTCCCCCTCTAGGTGTGGATGTCAGTATGAATACTCACCTGAAAGCTGTGAAGATGACGTTAAAGAACCGAGAGCCTGTGCAGCTCGAGACCCTGAGTATCCGAGGGAACAACATTCGTTACTTTGTTCTGCCAGACAGTTTACCGCTGGACACGCTGTTAGTCGATGTCGAGCCCAAAGTCAAGTCGAAAAAGCGAGAAGCAGGTATGGCTTTGGCTCAGCAATTAGCTGCGATGGTTTGATGTATCCACGGCCAGCAACCTCCTCTTACTGACAGGGTCTGCATCTCGATCCAGCTCGGACTAATAATGGGCTGGTTTGCAGAGTCGGTGTTATACAGGGCCTTGGTGAGACCACACCTGGAGTATTGTGTGCAGTTTTGGTCTCCTTACCTAAGGAAGGATATACTTGCCACAGAGGGAGTGCAGCGAAGGTTCACCAGACTGATTCCTGGGATGGCAGGACTGTCGTATGAGGAGAGATTGGGTCGACTGGGCCTGTATTCACTGGAGTTTAGAAGAATGAGAGGGGATCTCATTGAAACGTATAAAATTCTGACGGGGTTGGATAGACTGGATGCGGAGAGTATGTTTCCCCGGGGCTGGGAAGTCTAGAACAAGGGGACACAGTCTCAGGATACGGGGTAGGAAATTTAGGGCTGAGATGAGGAGAAATGTTTTCACTCAGAGGGCGGTGAACCTGTGGAATTCTCTATCACAGAAGGCTGTGGAGGCCAAGTCACTGAATATATTTAAGAAGGAGGTAGATAGATTTCTAGACACAAGAGGCATCAAGGGGTATGGGGAAAAAGCGGGAATATGGTGTAGAGATAGAGGATCAGCCATGATCATATTGAATGGCGGTGCAGGCTCGAGGGGCCGAATGGCCTACTACTGCTCCTATTTTCTATGTTTCTATGGCGCAGCAGCCCGACCCCAGCTCGCGAGTGGCTTCGAGTCGACAGCACCGATTGTCGGCTGGTTACGGGAGGCGCAAATAATGCTGGAGCACTAAGGAATGGTGTTCAGACCCGAAATGTTCTCTCTCCACAGACGCTGCCTGACCCGCTGAGGTTCTCAGCATTTTCTGTTTTTATTTCAGATTCCAGCATCCGCAGTATTTTGTTTCTCGGTTTGTGTTGTGATGGTGTTCTGAGGTTGGCTGAAGCTTTATACTGCATCTGACCTGCATCACAGGCGGTCCCTCGTATCGAGGATGACTTGCTTCCAGGCCAAAAAAGGATGAGTTCACAGGTGTTTCAGTGAAGGACCTAATATTCCAGATCCCGAACTACATCCTGAAGGGTGGAAGATGCCTGTGCGTGGATTGTTTTAACGTGGGGTGACCGTTGCACACCAGCCACCACACGGGGCTTGACAGAGCGAGGTCTTGGTCTAGTGGCAAGGGTTAACCAGGACGACTGGAGACCAGCTCTGCTGCACGGACCTAGTGCTCACACATATCGCAGTGTGGGCTGGCCCCGAACTCTCGCCTCTCCTGGGCCCCGATCACGTCCCTCTACAATCTCTCGCCGCTCCTTCGCCCCGACCTCGCCGCTCCTGCTGTACCTGCCCCACGCTCCAATCACCGACCTGGACCTTGACGACGTCACTCTTCGCTGCCGTCGCCCTCCTGCACCGGCTCGCGCTGTACCTTGCCGTGGGATACGCCGCTTGCCGCTCCTTTTATGGCCCCAACCAGCCGCTGGTGTTGTCATGTGAGATCTGACCTGCGCTGTATCTACAACTAATGTTTCCTGTAAATTGATCTTTTGGCTGTGCAGTTCCTTTAACATTGCGCGGCCCGTTCAAAACTTTACTCGTGCGCTTTTTGAATTTAATTCACAAACCGGCACATCAGCTGCGCGGGACCCTGGAGTCTGTCCGTCCGTCCACGCAGCTTAACGGTAACGTTGTGTATAACTTGGGAACGTTTCCTAACGTTGGGTCTCAGAAATGCAAGTGTGTTCCACTACCCGGAGCTGAAAAACGATTAAAAAAAATTTTAAACCATCCTTTTGGTTATTAGAAAGAGAGACGAACTCGGGTTTAGGTAGTACCTTTCACCCCCTCGGGACTTCCCAAAGTGATTCACAGCCGATGAAGCACTCCTGAATTGTAGTCACTGTCGGCAAACTTCGACATTAACTTGTTTGAGAATCTGTTTCCGACCATTGCCGGGTATGCTGAAGTAATGATAACTGGCTCCGAGTGCACCTTTAAGGTCCATTGTACTATAATATTTATGTTTGGATTTCATTCAAGAATAATGGGTATGACATTTTTGTACTTTTATCCAGTTGAAGTGTGAAAATTGCCAACCAATACAATTTATTGAAACATACAAGATTCTGAGGGGGATTGACAGGGTAGATGCTGAGAGGATGTTTCCCCCGGGCTGGGGAGTCTAGAACCAGGGGTCACAGTCTCAGGATAAGGGGTCGGCCATTTAGGACTGAGATGAGGAGGAATTTCTTCACTCAGAGGGTGGTGAATCTTTGGAATTCTCTGCCCCAGAGGGCTGTGGATGCTGAGTCGTTGAGTATACTCAAGGCTGAGATCGGTAGATTTTTGGACTCTCGGGGAATCGAGGGATATGGGGATTGGGCGGGAAAGTGGAGTTGAGGTCGAAGATCAGCCGTGATCTTATTGAATGGCGGAGCAGGCTCGAGGGGCCGAATGGCCGACTCCTGCTCCTAATTCTCATGAATATTGACCTTTCACACTTGGACTGTGCCCTTAGGGGAGTAGGTTGAGCAGTATATCGGGCAAGTACAGGTCTGTCGCTGGGGGCAAGCAACTTGAGCTGATGAGTTTAGGAGTATATAATAAAACATTGGCTTTCGGGCGACTTCTGTTGGTAAGTAACCCCCAGTGTCAGGACGGAGTTCTTCCAGCGCCTCCAGCAAAATGTGAACTCCATTTTTGAAGTCTGCTCTTGAACTACGCGAAGGGAGGCTACATATCAGGGCACTGGTCTTGAGTCCTGTTAACAGAAACATCCATAACCTGTAGCTGGTGCTTGTAAAGTCTAAAAGTGCAGATATGAATCTAATTACAATGTAATTGGCTGCAGAGGGTTCGACTGCTTATTCCATAGGTAACTTAATACCTCACAGTTGGATTGTTACCTATCCTATCATTACTCCATTCAGCAGGTGCAGCAATGATTTTGTTCAAAGGTCCCATTTAGTTTTAATAGTTAGGGTACTCGTCATGTCAGCTGGTGTGGCACTATTGGTTAAACCATTGTGGTGGTGAGCAATGTCCCTTTAAGCTGCGCTACTCAACGACTCAGCATCCACAGCCCTCTGAGGCAGAGAATTCCAAAGATTCACCCCCCTCTGAGTGAAGAAATTCCTCCCCATCTCAGTCCTAAATGGCCGACCCCTTATCCTGAGACTGTGACCCCTATGGACTCACTCAGAGAATTGTGGAATTGTCTACCACAAAGTTGTTGAGGCCAGTTCTTTAGATATATTCAAGAGGGAGTTAGATATGGCCCTTACGGCTAAAGGGATCAAGGAGTATGGAGAGAAAGCAGGAATGGGGTACTGAGGTGAATGATCAGCCATGATCTTATTGAATGGTGGAGCAGGCTCGAGGGGCCGAATGGCCGACTCCTCCTATTTCTTATGTTGTTGTGAAGCTGCTGGTGGGATATTACTCTCTGACTATTTCACTATCCCTGCAGTTGTATTGTCATAATGATCCAGGCCTTACTTCATTGAATTGATTTAATCTCTGTGTTTTATCCGCCAGTTGCTGGTCGCGGCAGGGGCAGAGGTCGAGGCCGGGGAAGAGGACGGGGCCGAGGGAGAGGAGGACCAAGGCGATAGTATTCTGTTCTGCTCTGTTGAGACAGTTGCCGTTGATGTTTGTACACGTTTTGTTTACTCAGAATTTTTGCATTATTTTTTTGTTTTGAATAAACTTACTTCACATCATTTGGTTTCCCCCTGTTCTGTTCAACTGATAGCACCATTGCAATACCGTAAAAGAAAAAGCACCATTTTCTTTTAGCCTAATCTTCATATTTTTAAGCGCTGATCTCTTCTATTGTCCTGCCTGTTGGTCGTAAAGCTAAATGGATCTTAAGGAAGTCGAGGGTTATGGGCAGTTGGCAAGGAAGTGGAGTTGAGGCCAAGATCAGATCAGCCGTGATCTTATTGAATGGCGGAGCAGGCTTGAGGGGCCGAATGGCCGACTCCTGCTCCTATTTCTTATGTTCTTGGCCAAGAAATGATTGAAGGGGCCCGCTTAATACAATAAGTATTTGCTGTTGTTGACCAGTTTCAGTTTATTTGTTCCTGGGATGTGGGCATCGCTGGCACGGCCGGCATTTATTGCCCATCCCTAATTACCCCTTGAGAAGGTGGTGGTGAGCCGCCTTCTTGAACCGCTGCAGTCCGTGTGGTGAAGGTGCTCCCACAGTGCTGTTAGGGAGGGAGTTCCAGGATTGTGACCCAGCGACGATGAAGGAACGGCCGATATATTTCCAAGTCAGGATGGTGTGTGACTGGGAGGGGAACGTGGAGGTGGTGGTGTTCCCATGCGTCTGCTGCCCTTGTCCTTCTAGGCGGTAGAGGTCGCGGGTTTGGGAGGTGCTGCCGAAGAAGCCTTGGCGAGTTGCTGCAGTGCATCTTGTAGATGGGGCACACTCTGATTGTAACTTACAATCCAACAGCTAGCTTTAGATTCTTTCAGAGAGCCTTGTGTGGACTTCCGTCCCAGCTAGAACGTGTTTGCTTTAGTTTCCCCTCTGATTCCCTCCTTCCCCCTGTTGGCATTGACTGCAAACTCAGTGTTTGTGGCCGCTGAGCTGTCTGTCGGAGACGGGACTATTTACCGCCCGCGTTATGCCGGCTGGAGGAGAATGGAGAGATGTGGCTGCAGTCATGAAGAACATCACAAACTGACCGAGTAGGATTGCTGACACTGCAATGAGGATGAGCCACAAATCAATTGGAAAATAGTTTTTTAGATTTGTGTTGGAAGAGTTGGCTTGTCTTGGGATTTATGGACCAAGATTTGATGCCTAACTAATGGGTCTCATTTTCATCATAATCATAGGCAGTCCTCGAAGCGAGGATGACTTGATTCCACACCAAAAAAGGATGAGTTCACAGGTGTTCCAATTAAGGACCTAATATTCCAGATCCCGAACTACATCCTGAAGGGTGGAAGATGCCTGTGGGTGGATTGTTTTAACGTGGGGTGACCGTTGCACACCAGCCACCACACGGGCTTGACAGAGCGAGGTCTTGGTCCAGGGGCAAGGGTTAACCAGGACGACTGGAGACCAGCTCTGCTGCACGGACGCAGTGCGCTCACATATCGCAGTGTGGGCTGGGCCCGTGCTGCCCCTGGGCCCTCGCCTCTCCTGGGCCCCGATCACGTCCCTCTACAACCTCTCGCCGCTCCTTCGCCCCGACCTCGCCGCTCCTGCTGTACCTGCCCACGCTCCAATCACCGACCCGGACCTTGATGACGTCACTCTTCGCTGCCGTCGCCCTCCTGCACCGGCTCGCGCTGTACCTTGCCGCGGTACGCCTCCACGCTGCTCCCTGCCGCGGTACGCCTCCACGCTGCTCCCTGCCGCGGTACACCCCCACGCTGCTCCCTGCCGCGGTACACCCCCACGCTGCTCCCTGCCGCGGTACGCCCCCACGCTGCTCCCGGGCCTCCACTCGCTGCTCCTTTATTGGCCCCGACCTGCCGCTGGTGTTCTCATGCAGGTTGGTGCCTCCACGCTGCTCATTTTACGCACGCTGTTTCATTTACGGATTACTTGGAAGGCACATCTTTGCTTTCCTTGGTTAGGCAGCAGAATTACCCTATAATTGTAACAAAGCAGCTCGAATGGCCCTTCACGGACACAGTTGCTGCACAGTTTGCTCATTAAATGTGTTTCAAATATTCAATTTGTATTTTTAAGTTTTATTCCAGACACATAGTTGGAGATTTATGAGGATGTTGCCAGGACATGAGAATTTAGCGATGAGGAAAGATTGGGTAGACTGGTGGTGTTTTCATTGGAACAGGGGAGGTTAAAGGGAGACAGAAGAAAGACTTGCATTTCTATAGCGCCTTTCACAGCCACTGGACGTCCCAAAGCGCTTTACAGCCAATGAAGTACTTCTTTGAAGTGTAGTCACTGTTGTAATGTGGGAAACGCGGCAGCCAATATGCGCACAGCGAGCTCCCACACACAGCAATGTGATAATGACACAGATAATCTTATGTTGATGAGGTCCCAGGACACCGGGGATACCTCCCCTGCTCTTCTTTCCAATAGTGCCATGGGAAGTACCTGAGAGGGCAGACAGGGCCTCGGTTTAACATCTCATCCGAAAGACGGCACCTCCGACAGTGCGGTGCTCCCTCAGTACTGCCCCTCCGACAGTGCAGCACTCCCTCAGTACTGCCCCTCCGACAGTGCAGCGGAGCCTCAGTACTGCCCCTCCGACAGTGCAGCACTCCCTCAGTACTGCCCCTCCGACAGTGCAGCACTCCCTCAGTACTGCCCCTCCGACAGTGCAGCACTCCCTCAGTACTGCCCCTCCGACAGTGCAGCGGAGCCTCAGTACTGCCCCTCCAACAGTGCGGCACTCCCTCAGTAGTGCCCCTCTGACATTGCGGCACTCCCTCAGTATTGCCCCTCTGATAGTGCGCCGCTCCCTCAGCACTGCCCCTCCGACAGTGCGGTGCTCCCTCAGTACTGCCCCTCCGACAGTACAGCGGAGCCTCAGTACTGCCCCTCCAACAGTGCGGCACTCCCTCAGTAGTGCCCCTCCGACATTGCAGCACTCCCTCAGTATTGCCCCTCTGATAGTGCGCCGCTCCCTCAGCACTGCCCCTCCGACAGTGCAGCGGAGCCTCAGTACTGCCCCTCCGACAGTGCAGCACTCCCTCAGTACTGCCCCTCCGACAGTGCAGCACTCCCTCAGTACTGCCCCTCCGACAGTGCAGCACTCCCTCAGTACTGCCCCTCCGACAGTGCAGCGGAGCCTCAGTACTGCCCCTCCAACAGTGCGGCACTCCCTCAGTAGTGCCCCTCTGACATTGCGGCACTCCCTCAGTATTGCCCCTCTGATAGTGCGCCGCTCCCTCAGCACTGCCCCTCCGACAGTGCGGTGCTCCCTCAGTACTGCCCCTCCGACAGTGCAGCGGAGCCTCAGTACTGCCCCTCCAACAGTGCGGCACTCCCTCAGTATTGCCCCTCTGATAGTGCGCCGCTCCCTCAGCATTGCCCCTCCGACAGTGCGGCCCCTCCGACAATGCGGCGCTCCTTCAGTATTGCCCCCCCGACAGTACTGCGCTCCCTCAGCACTGCACTGGAATGTCAGTCTAGACTTTTTGTGCTCAATTCCTTGGAGTGGGACTTGAACCCACAACCTTCTGACTCCGAGGCGAGAGAGTGCTGCCCACTGAGCCACGGCTGAAACCTATTTCCCTTAGCAGAGGGGTCAATAACCAGGGGGCATAGATTTAAAGTAATTGGTGGAAGGATTAGAGGGGATTTGAGGAGAACTTTTTTCACCCAGAGGGTGGGGGGGTCTGGAACTCACGGCCTGAAAGGGTGGTAGAGGCAGAAACCCTCACCACATTTAAAAAGTATTTGGATGTGCACCTGAAGTGCCGTAACCTACAGGGCTACGGACCGAGAGCGGGAAAGTGGGATTAGGCTGGGTAGCTCTTTGTCGGCCGGTACGGACACGATGGGCCGAATGGCCTCCTGTGCCATAAATTTCTATGAAATACTGGGCCAATAGTATAATTGATGAACACAGTTTTGGTCTCTTTACTACAGGAAGGATATACTTGCATTGGAGGCAGTTCAGAGAAGGTTCACGAGGTTGATTCCTGAAATGAAGGGGTTGTCTTATGAAGAAAGGTTGAGCAGGTTATTATATTGGAGTTTAGAAGAATGAGAGGTGATCTTATTGACTTGTATAAGATTCTGAGGGGGCTTGACAGGGTGGATGCAGAGAGGATGTTTCCCCTCGTGGGGGAATCTGGAACTAGGGGGCATAGTTTCAGAATAAGGGGCCACCCATTTAAAACTGAGATGAGGAGGAATTTCTTCTCTCAGAGGGTTGTAAATCTGTGGAATTCTCTGCCCCAGAGAGCTGTGGAGGCTGGGTCATTGAATATATTTAAGGCGGAGGTAGACAGATTTTTGAGCGATAAGGGAGTGAAGGGTTATGGGGAGCGGACAGGGAAGTGGAGCTGAGTCCATGATCAGATCAGCCATGATCTTATTGAATGGCGGAGCAGGCTCGAGGGGCCGAATGGCCTACTCCTGCTCCTATTTCTTATACAACGCATTAGGTACCATCCACTTCCGAGACTGCAGAATGTTTGATGTCGATCAAGTTTAACTGTTATCTGAATCAGGTACCAGCTTTTTATACAAATGCTATATTATCATTTGAAGGGGTAGGGTTGAAATCTAGAAGCGTTCTTTTGAGAACTTGTGCTGTAGCGCTGATTCCCTACTTTTTATTCTGATTGTATTTTGAATTGCACCATCAGTCTGCGTCCCAGATTTGTCATTTCATCAGCGTTACAACACTCAGAGCTCCAGCTTCAGCGAGACATTTAACAACGTGTATTTATATAGCGCCTTTAACATAGTGAAACGTCCCAAGGCGCTTCACAGGAGTGTTGTGAGATAAACATTTGACACCGAGCTGCATAAGGAGAAATAAGTGCAGGTGACCAAAAGCTTGGTCAAAGAGGGAGGTTTTAAGGAGCATCTTGAAGGAGGAAACAAGAGGCGGAGAGGTTTAGGGAGGGAGTTCCAGAGCTTGGGGCCCAGGCAACAGAAGGCACGGCCACCGATGGTGGAGCGATTATAATCAGGGATGGTCAGGAGGGCAGAGTTAGAGAAGCTCCCTCAGCTGACAGTTGAAAAATGAAGGACAGTCAGAGCTGCCAAAAAATTCAACAAGTATTTGTGTACTCACGTCAGCCGTGGCTCAGTGGGCAGCACCCTCGCCTCTGAGTCAGAAGGTTGTGGGTTCAAGTCCCCCTCCAGGGACTTGAGCACAAAAAATCTAGGCTGACACTCCCAGTGCAGTGCTGAGGGAGCGCCGCACTGTCGGAGGGCCAGTACTGAGGGAGCGCCGCACTGTCGGAGGGGCAGTACTGAGGGAGTGCTGCACTGTCAGAGGGGCAGTACTGAGGGAGTGCTGCACTGTCGGAGGGGAAGTACTGAGGGAGTGCTGCACTGTCGGAGGGCCAGTACTGAGGGAGCACTGCACTGTCGGAGGGGCAGTACTGAGGGAGCACTGCATTGTCGGAGGGGCAGTACTGAGGGAGTGCTGCATTGTCGGAGGGGCCGTACTGAGGGAGTGCCGCACTGTCGGAGGGGCAGTACTGAGGGAGCGCTGCACTGTCGGAGGGGCAGTACTGAGGAAGCGCCGTACTGCACTGTCGGAGGGGCAGTACTGAGGGAGTGCCGCACTGTCGGAGGGGCAGTACTGAGGAAGCGCCGTACTGCGCTGTTGGAGGGGCAGTACTGAGGCAAAGCCGCACTGTCGGAGGGGCAGTACTGAAGGAGTGCCACACTGTCGGAGGGGCCGGCTTTCGGATGAGGCGTTAAACCAAGGCCTATTGGACTGCTCTCTCTCATCTGAGTCACTCACCATCCTGACTTGGAAATATATCGGCCGTTCCTTCATCGTCGCTGGGTCACAATCCTGGAACTCCCTCCCTAACAGCACTGTGGGAGCACCTTCACCACACGGACTGCAGCGATTCAAGAAGGCGGCTCACGACCACCTTCTCAAGGGGCAATTAGGGATGGGCAATAAATGTCGGCCTTGCCAGCGACGCCCACATCCCAGGAATGAATAAATTAAAAAATGACCAAAGCAAAATACTGCAAATCTGAAATGAAAACATGAAATGCTGGAAATACTCAGTGGGTCGGGCAGCGTCTGTGGAGAGAGAAACAGAGTTAGCCCTTCATCAGAACTGGGAAAAGTTGGAGATGTGCCCGGTTTTTAAGTGAGTGCGGGGGCAGGGAAAGGGGGGAGGGGAGGGAAGAACAAAAGGGAAGGTCTGTGATTGGGTGGAAGGCAGGAGAGATTAGAGAGACAAAGGGGATGATGGTGCGAGGCAAAAGGAGATGGTAATGGGGACAAGTAAGATGTAAGGAGATGTAAATGGGAATGGCAGAATCAGCAACAGATGGTGTCTGAAGAAACGGGGGCCGAGGGTATGATCTGAAATTGTTCAATGCCATGTTGAGTCTAGAAGTCTGTGAAGTGCCTGATAGAAAGATAAGGTGCTGTTCCCCTCTTTTGAGGCAGTCCCTTGGAGTCGAGGATGACTTGCTTCCACACTAACATGAGTTCTCAGGTGATCGATGAGACCAATGCGGGACCGACAGTCTCTGTCACGGGTGGTGTCTGGGGCAGACGGTGGTTGGAGGGGCGGGTGGGTGGGTGCTTGGGTTGTCGAGTGTTCCCGACGAGACTCGAGGTGCTCAGCGCCCTCCCGGATGCACTTCCTCCACTTAGGGCGGTCTTTGGCCAGGGTCTCCCAGGTGTCGGTGGGGATGTTGCATTTTTATCAGGGAGGCTTTGAGGATGTCCTTGAAATGTTTCCTCTGCCCACCTGGGGCTCGCTTGCCATGACAGAAAGGGGATGTCCATATAAGGGGAGTCCAACATATGTATCGGACATTTAATAGATCACCCATCACCCCCTGTGCTCGCTGCCCCATGTCCTAACTCGTACCCAGTCCCGCTCACCCATCACCCCCTGTGCTCGCTGTCCTACATTGGCTCCCAGTTAAACAACGCCTCGATTTCAAAATTCTCATCTTTGTTTACAAATCACTCCATGGACTTGCCCCTATCTCTGTAATCATTTTCAGCCCCACAACCCCCCGAGATGTCTGCGCTCCTCAAATTCTGGCCTCTTGACCATCCCTGATTATAATCGCTCCACCATCGGTGGCCGTGCCTTCTGTTGCCTGGGCCCCAAACTCTGGAACTCCCTCCCTAAACCTCTCTGCCTCTCTACCTCTCTTTCCTCCTTTAAGACGCTCGTTGCAGAAACCAAGCGCAGGCAACGGAAGGAGCGTACGGCAAACCAGACTCCCCACCCACTCTTTTCTCCAACCACTGTCTGTCCCACCTGTGACAGGGACTGTAATTCCCATATTGGACTGTTCAGCCACTTTTAGAGTGGAAGCAAGTCTTCCTCGATTCCGAGGGACTGCCTATGATGATAAAACGGACTTCTTTAAACAAGCATTTGAACATCTGCCGTAATTTCTTCTGAGGCTTGGTGTCAAATTTATCTATTTTGTCTGTAACACTGCTGTGAAGCGCCGTGAGACGTTTTACTACGTTAAAGTTGCTATATAAATAAAAGTTATTGTTATTACCTCTAGCTGTTCCTCCAGCTTAATTTGAGTTCACACCAGTTGCTGCTCAGTTTGGAGAGATGCCACCAGATGGAGCCCTGTCAAACTTTATAAAGTTTTGCAGCGGACAGATTTAGTAAATCCTACAATGTGTGTTATAATAGCCCCCACAGTCCCAAAAACAGGAGGAAGTTTGTTTTTAAAAAGATGATTATCACTGGATTAAGTCAGTTTCGGAAACAGCACTTTTTTGCCAAACTCATGCAACTTGTAAGCAGCTTCGACGAAGCCACTTTAGAAATATATGAAATATATGTATGTTGCACGCCCCTTATATGGGCACCCACCTTTCTATGACGCAGTCAGCGCTGCCCCTGCACACCAAATGTCCCTTTGCAAAACTTTTGCAGAAGTTACGCGTCCCCACACTCCCATCCCCACCCCTCCTCCCAGGGACACTCTCATTTGCCCTGACCAGTGCATACCTCACACCTTCCCTGTGAGCTATTCACCCTCAGCCACCGTGTCGGGAGTTAATAAGATTAGAAATTAAACAGCTGATTTTTTTTTGGTTGGGGGGGTGGTGCAAAGTGCCAGGTTCCTGGAGAGATTCTTCTCTCAGCACTTGACACTGGGGCAGAAGCGATTGTGTGAGCCCAGCTCCCAGCCCCACACTGCACACAGCTCCCCGCAGACATGGACGATGCCAGACCGTCGTGGGACAGTCCCATGGAGTTTGTCTTCGCCTGCATCTCCTTTGCAGTGGGCTTGGGCAACGTGTGGCGTTTTCCCTACCTGTGTCAAATGCACGGAGGAGGTAAGCGGGCATCTCTCAAAAAAAACCTAAAAATCTTTTCTCTCTCTCTTATCAAACAGGCAAGATTGCTCGCAGAGTCCGTGCTGGGAGGGTGTTGGGATTGTGCTGGGAGGATGTTGGGATTGTGCTGGGAGGGTGTTGGGATTGTGTTGGGATTGTGCTGGGAGGGTGTTGGGATTGTGCTGGGAGGGTGTTGGGATTGTGCTGGGAGGGTGTTGGGATTGTGCTGGGATTGTGCTGGGAGGGTGTTGGGATTGTGCTGGGAGGATGTTGGGATTGTGTTGGGATTGTGCTGGGAGGGTGTTGGGATTGTGCTGGGAGGGTGTTGGGATTGTGCTGGGAGGGTGTTGGTGGATCTCGGAGAGGGAGCTGACCCCCCCGTCCCCCTTGTTAAATAAATGGCCAGGAGTCTGGGACAGTTTGTGACTTTCACCCAGGGTGTGGGGTGTGAAAGTGCTTTGAATTCTGCTTGCTTTAGCGGTTTCGCATTTTTTTGTTGAATCTATGAAGAACCACTCATTGGGTCTGGAGGATGGTCAGTTTGTATTGTCCAACCTATGTACCCCGTGGGCGGGGGTGAGGGGTGGGGGGGGGAGTCTGCAAAGTTTAAAAATAAGTTTTCTGTGTGCATTTTTTTGAGACATGGGCTGACCGACTGTCTCATAAAATAAATGCACAAATACTGCGGATGCTGGAAATCTGTATAAACGTTCTAAATACATTGTGCTGCTGTATAACTGTCTTGGTTATCCACACTCAAATCTGATGTTGGCTTTCAAAAGAGAGTCTTGCATTTCTATAGTGCCTTTCACAACCACCGGACATCCCAAAGCGCTTTACAGCCAATGAAGTACTTTTTGAAGTGGAGTCACTGTTGTAATGTGGGAAACACGGCAGGCAATTTGCGCACAGCAAGCTCCCGCGCACAGCAAGCTCCCACACACAGCAATGTGATAATGACCAGATAATCTGTTTTAGTGATGTTGATTGAGGGATAAATATTGGCCCCAGGACACCGGGGAGAACTCCCCTGCTCTCCTTCAAAATAGTGCCGTGGGATCTTTTACATCCACCTGAGAGAGCAGATGGGGCCTCGGTTTAACGTCTCATCTGAAAGACGGCACCTTCAACAGTGCAGCACTCCCTCAGTACTGCCCCTCCGACAGTGCAGCACTCCCTCAGTACTGCCCCTCCGACAGTGCAGCGCTCCCTCAGTATTGCCCCTCCAACTGTGCAGCACTCCTTCAGTACTGCCCCTCCGACAGTGCGGCGCTCCCTCAGTACTGCCCCTCCGACAGTGCAGCGCTCCCTCAGTATTGCCCCTCCAACTGTGCAGCACTCCTTCAGTACTGCCCCTCTGACAGTGCAGCGCTCCCTCAATACTGCTTCTCCGATAGTGCAGCACTCCCTCAGCACTGCACTGGGAGTATCAGCCTAGATTTTTGTGCTTGGAGTGGGACTTGACCCCACAACCTTCTGACTCGGAGGCGAGGGTGCTGCCCACTGAGGCAGCGATAGACAGAAGAGCATCACAGCCCTTTGGGGCCGCGAATTCCAAAGAGTTTTCGAAATTTTTTAAACTGTGTTTTAAGCTTTCTTTCCCACTTGTATATGAGCTATGTTTAGGCGGATGACCAAATAATGTTTAATATTCTCCATTATTGACTAAGAATCCCCCAGCCTGGCCAAACCCCCATTGTACCCTGGCACTGTGGGCTCGGCAGCATGGCTCACAATGAAAGGGAAAAAATACAATTATGCCAGTGAGAGCTGGAACACTGGGTTCGAGTATTTGACTTGCCCGCAGCTTAATCTGCATCTGTAACAGGAAAAAATGAGGAAAGATTGGATCGGTTGGGGTTGTTTTCTTTGGAACAGAGGAGTCTGAGGGGAGACCTGATTGACGTGTTTAAAATTTTGAGGGGCGTGGATAGGAAGGACCTATTTCCCTTAGCAGAGGGATCAACAACCAGGGTGCTTAGATTAAAGTAATTGTGTAGTGTTGGGGAGAATTTTCTTCACCCAGAGGGTGGTGGGGGTCTGGAACTCACGGCCTGAAAGGGTGGTAGAGGCAGAAACCCTCACCACATTTAAAAAGTACTTGGATGTGCACCTGAAGTGCCGTAACCTGCAGGGCTACGGACCCAGAGCTGGAAAGTGGGATTAGGCTGGGTAGCTCTTTGTCGGCCGGCACAGACTCGATGGGCCAAATGGCCTCCTTCCGTGCGGTAAATTTCTATGATTCTATGAAAACATACCCATGTGCTGCAAAATGTGGAACAGATTTGAATCCACAAAGTCAATGATAACCCGCGTAACAAGATAAGGTTAAGGGGTGTAATCATTTCAAACAGTACTGGCAGGATGTGAGCCAGAAAAGTTACTATTATATATGATATTGCAAATGGCAAAGAAATCAAACTTGTTTAATGATTTAAAAAACTTTTCTACATGGGATGTGAGCGTCACTGGCCAGGCCGGCATTTATTGCCCATCCCTAACTGCCCCTTGAGAAGGTGGTGGTGAGGTGAGCCGCCTTCTTGAACCGCTGCAGTCCCGTGTGGTGAAGGTGCTCCCACAGTGCTGTTAGGGAGGGAGTTCCAGGATTGTGACCCAGCGACGATGAAGGAACGGCCGATATATTTCCAAGTCAGGATGGTGAGTGACTGTGAGGGGAACGTGGAGGTGATGGTGTTCCCATGTACCTGCTGCCCTTGTCCTTCTAGGTGGTAGAGGTCGCGGGTTTGGGAGGTGCTGGCAGATGATGGAACATAAATTTATACTTGGGTATGCCCTCAATCAATTAATGGATTATTTTAATAATCCAAAAACATCGTGTGTATCAGGCAGAGCTGTAGCTATACCCATGTTCATGTGCTGAGCTTCTCAAACTCTACAACATTGAGGTGATCTACCTGGAGCAACATATATCTATCTCATTGAAACATACCAGATTCTGAGGGGGATTGACAGGGTAGATGCTGAGAGGATGTTTCCCCCGGGCTGGAGAGTCTAGAACCAGGGGTCACAGTCTCAGGATAAGGGGTCGGCCATTTAGGACTGAGATGAGGAGGAATTTCTTCACTCAGAGGGTGGTGAATCTTTGGAATTCTCTGCCCCAGAGGGCTGTGGATGCTGAGTCGTTGAGTATATTCAAGGCTGAGATCGATAGATTTTTGGGCTCTCGGGGAATCGAGGGATATGGGGATCGGGCGGGAAAGTGGAGTTGAGGTCGAAGATCAGCCGTGATCTTATTGAATGGCGGAGCAGGCTCGAGGGGCCGAATGGCCGACTCCTGCTCCTAATTCTTATGTTCTGATCATTCTACTTGATGTCATTGGACAGACCTGGCTTCATTTCTGTTTGAATGAATGTTGCCTGTGGGCTTGACAGGAGAGCCTATGACTCTGGAATCCTCGACAAAGAAAGGATATTGTTCAAATCTGCAGCTTGAACACAGGTTGAAGATCAGACATAAGAACATAAGAACATAAAAAATAGGAGCAGGAGTAGGCCATACGGCCCCTCGAACCTGTTCCGCCATTCAATACGATCATGGCTGATCTGATCATGAACTCAGCTCCACTTCCCTGCCCGCTCCCCATAACCCCTTATCCCCTTATTGCTCAAGAAACAGTCTATTTCTGTCTTAAATTTATTCAATGTCCCAGCTTCCATAGCTCTCTGAGGCAGCGAATTCCACAGATTTACAAACCTTTGAGAGAAGAAATTTCTCCTCATCTCAGTTTTAAATGGGCGGCCCTTTATTCTAAGATTTTGCCCCCTAGTTCTAGTCTCCCCCATCAGTGGAAACATCCTCTCTGCGTCCACCTTGTCAAGCCCCCTCATAATCTTATACGTTTCGATAAGATCACCTCTCATTCTTCTGAATTCCAATGAGTAGAGGCCCAACCTACTCAACCTTTCCTCATAAGTCAACCCCTCATCCCTGGAATCAACCTAGTGAACCTTCTCCGAACTGCCTCCAAAGCAAGTATATCCTTTCATAAATATGGAAACCAAAACTGCACGCAGTATTCCAGGTGTGGCCTCACCAATACCCTGTATAACTGTAGCAAGACTTCCCTGCTTTTATACTCCATCCCCTTTGCAATAAAGGCCAAGATACCATTGGCCTTCCTGATCACTTGCTGTACCTGCATACTATCTTTTTGTGTTTCATGCACAAGTACCCCCAGGTCCCGCTGTACTGCGGCACTTTGCAATCTTTCTCCATTTAAATAATAACTTGCTCTTTTATTTTTTTCTGCCAAAGTGCATGACCTCACACTTTCCAACATTATACTCCATCTGTCAAGCGTTTGCCCACTCACTTAGCCTGTCTATGTCCTTTTGCCGATTTTTTGTGTCCTCCTCACACATTGCTTTTCCCCCATCTTTGTATCCCAACTTGGCTACGTTACACTCAGTCTCTTCTTCCATGTTGTTAATATAGATTGTAAATAGTTGGGGTCCCAGCACTGATCCCTGCTGCATCTCACTAGCTACTGGTTGCTAACCAGAGAATGAACCATTTATCCCGACGCTCTATTCTCTATTAGTTAGGTAATCCTCCATCCATGCTAATATACTACCCCCAACCCTGTGAACTTTTATCTTGTGCAGTAACCTTTTATGTGGCACCTTGTCAAATGTCTTCTGGAAATCCAAATACACCACATCCACTGGTTCCCCTTTATTCACCCTGTTCGTTACATCCTCAAAGAATTCCACGGTCTTACTGAATGGCGGAGCAGGCTCGAGGGACCGAATGGCCGACTCTTGCTCCTCATTCTTATGAACATATGTTCTCTCCACTTCAAGACACACCTTAAAACCTACCGGTTTGCCCAAGCTTTTGGTCACCTGCCCTAATATCTCCTTATGTAGCTCAGTATCAAATTTTGTTTGATTACGCTGCTGTGAAGCACCTTGGGACGTTTCACTACATTAACGGTGCTATATAAATACAAGTTGTGGTTTGTTTAGAAACGTCAGACAGCTTGTGATACCCATGTGTTAGCTTTGTCTCTTGAAAGATAAAGCAACGTAAAGTCAGTGAGCAGCACCTCGGCAAACAAGCGATGGTTGATAACTGTGGAATGTAACGGCAAAGATGGAGTGTGGGGGAATTTTAACGCTCCGCTTGGCCCAAGGAAATGCAGAATGAATATGTTTCTGAAAATCAGAGGTGGCCGCACATTCAGAAACATTTACCGATTGGGGGGAATTTAACGAGTCTGTATCGTAAAACGGTCGGCAGTGTGTGGGACTGGCTTGATGGACCAGGTGGTCTTTACCCATCCGCCATTGTTTGTATCTGCGATGTGTCCTGCTGGCTGGGGGGGCGCTCCCTGTCAGCATGAGTGCACTTGTCCAATGACTACCTGCACCATCATAGTGGGATAATTCAGTGAAACATAGAAACATAGAAAATAGGAGCAGCAGTAGGCCATTCGGCCCTTCGAGTCTGCACCGCCATTCAATATGATCATTGCTGATCCTCTATCTCAACATCATATTCCCGCTTTCTCCCCATACCCCTTGATGCCTTTTGTGTCTAGAAATCTATCTGTCTCCTTCTTAAATATATTCAGGGACTTGGCCTCCACAGACTTCTGTGGTAGAGAATTCCACAGGTTCACCACCCTCTGAGTGAAGAAACTTCTCCTCATCTCGGTCCTAAATTTCCTACCCCGTATCCTGAGACTGTGACCCCTTGTTCTAGACTTCCCAGCCCCGGGGAAACATCCTCCCCGCATCCAGTCTGTCCAACCCCGTTTATAAGTTTCAATGAGATCCCCTCTGTGACATCCTATTGTGATTTCACAATTGTTCAGCAACAACATTAGCCATCGTTAGCGGCAAGAACGGCAATGCCACTATTGCTGTAGGTAGCTTGCGTTACGCTGCTCTCCATCAAAAGGAATAGAAACGGTGGAGGGGGCAGTGGGGACATACTGTTCATTTAGTTGAAGTGCTGTCGTCTTCCAATGTTAGGGGTCAGATTTGAATATCGTACAAAAAGACTTTACAATTTTTTAATTGCCAAGCGGGGGGAGTGGGACTGACGGGAATCGCTCTTCGAAAGAGCCGGTGCAGACTGGATGGGCCGAATGGCTGCCTCCTGCGCTATACTATTCTGTAACTCCACGGATCATGAAGCCCCACGATATCTGCTCCATAAGGTCTCACATGGACAGATGAAGGACATAATAAAAACAGATTATCTGGTCATTATCACATCGCTGTGTTTGGGAGCTTGCTGTGCGCAAATTGGCTGCTGCATTTCCCACATTACAACAACGACTACACTTCAAAAGTCCTTCATTGGCTGTAAAGCACTTTGGGACGTCCGGTGGTCGTGAAAGGCGCTATATAAATGCAAGTCTTTCTTTCCTTCTCTCTTTCTCGTAATTTTACTCAGTATTTGTGCCCAGAGATACGTGTAACCGTGCTGCAAATCAGTTATGCGGCCTAAAAGATTGTGGACTTTTGCGCATAAATGATAAGTTTTTATAGCGTAAGTTGTATTAAACATTCATCCATGCCTTTGTTACCTCTAGACTTGACTATTCCAACGCACTCCTGGCTGGCCTCCCACATTCTACGGTAAACTCGAGGTGATCCAAAACTCGGCTGCCCTGTGTCCTAACTTGCACCGAGTCCCGCTCACCGATCACCCCCTGTGTTCACTGCCCCGTGTCCTAACTTGCACCGAGTCCCGCTCACCCATCACCCCCTGTGTTCACTGCCCCATGTCCTAACTCACACTGAGTCCCACTCACCCATCACCCTCTGTGCTCACTGCCCCGTGTCCTAACTCGCACCGAGTCCCACTCACCCATCACCCCCTGTGCTCACTGCCCCCTGTCCTAACTCGCACCGAGTCCTGCTCATCCATCACCCCCTGTGCTCACTGCCCCGTGTCCTAACTCACACCCAGTCCCGGTCACCCATCACCCCCTGTGCTCACTGCCCCGTGTCCTAACTCGCATCGAGTCCCGCTCACCCATCACCCCCTGTGTTCACTGCCCCGTGTCCTAACTCGCATCGAGTCCCGCTCACCCATCACCCACTGTGCTCACTGCCCTGTGTCCTAACTCGCACCAAGTCCCTCTCACCCATCACCCCCTGTGCTCACTGCCCCGTGTCCTAACTCGCACCAAGTCCCGCTCACCCATCACCCCCTGTGCTCGCTGCCCCGTGTCCTAACTCGCACCGAGTCCCGCTCACCCATCACCCCCTGTGCTCGCTGACCTACATTTGCTCTCGGTTAAGCAACATCTCGATTTCAAAATTCTCATCCTTGTTTTCAAATCCCTCCATGGCCCTCGCCCCTCCCTATCTCTGTAATCTCCTCCAGCCCCACAACCCCCCCGAGATGTCTGCGCTCCTCTAATTCTGCCCTCCTGACCATCCCTGATTATAATCGCTCCACCATCGGTGGCTATGCCTTCTGTTGCCTGGGCCCCAAGCTCTGGAACTCCCTCCCTAAACCTCTCATCCTCTCTACCTCTCTCTCCTCCTTCAAGATCCTCCTTAAAACCTGCCTCCTTGACCAAGCTTTTGGTCACCTGCCCTGATTTCTACTTATGCGGCTCGGTGTCAAATTTTTAAAAATCTCATAACACTCCTGTGAAGCGCCTTGGGATGTTTCACTACGTTAAAGGTGCTATATAAATACAAGTTGTTGTTGTATAAATGTCTGCTATTGTTGGCAGTCACAATTCCTCACACGGAAATTAGCAATGACACACTTCAGTTTGCAAAGAGGACACTGTCAGCATTTTTCTTCTCCAGAGGGAGAGAGGTAAACATTGGGTTGCAATTGACTCTCACCATCACTGCCTTTCTATATCACTAACACTCAGTTACAGTTTACACAGGTTTACATGGGATATACAGCCCAGAAACAGGCCATTCGGCCCAACCAGTCCATGCCGGCATTTATGCTCCACTCGAGCCTCCGCCTGTCTTTCCTCATCTAACTCTATCAGCGTAACCCTCTATTTCCTCTGTTATGTCTGTGATGCACCTATGAATGACTCCACGAGGCAATGTGTTGTACTCAAACTGTAGTGACCTTACTCCTTTATTCGTAACTCCAGAGTGAGGCACAAGCATGGTGGGCAGACTTTTATACTGGGCCCTGCACACCTATGCAGGTGACCCTCAGGTCTCCACCAGTTGCACCCTCTAGTGGTGCCAGCATAGTATATACACAGTGTAAACCTTATTGATAGTACATCAGGTAACAAGTCTCCATCTTATGCAACTATACAGTGACTATACAGAGAGTATATCTATAGTCTGCATATATAACACCCTTCTCCCTCATATCCCTGTCTAGCCTCCCCTTAAATACATCGATACTATTCGCCTCAACCCCTCCCTGTGGCAGTGAGTTCCACATTCTCACCCCTCTCTGGGTAAAGAAGTTTCTCCTGAATTCCCTATTGGATTTCTGGGTGACTATCTTATATTGATGGCCTCTAGTTATGGTCTTCCCCACAAGTGGAAACATTCTCTCTGCATCCACTCTATCAAAAGCTTTCATCATTTTAAAGATATCTTTTAACATAAGAACATAAGAAATAAGAGCAGGAGTAGGCTATTAGGCCCCTCGAGCCTGCTCTGTCATTCAATAAGATCATGGCTGATCTGATCATAGACACAGCTCCACTTCCCCGCCCGCTCCCCATAACCCTTTACTCCCTTATCGCTCAAAAATCTGTCTATCTCCGCCTTAAATATATTCAATGACCCAGCCTCCACAGCTCTCTGAGGCAGTGAATTCCACAGATTTACAACCCTCTGAGAGAAGAAATTCCTGCTCATCTCAGTTTTAAATGGGTGACCCCTTATTCTGAAACTATGCCCCCTAGTTCTAGATTCCCCCACGAGGGGAAACATCCTCTCTGCATCCACCCTGTCAAGCCCCCTCAGAATCTTATACGTTTCAATAAGATCACCTCTCATTCTTCTAAGCTCCAATGAGTAGAGGCTCAACCTATCTTCATAAGACAATCCCCTCATCTCCGGAAACAACCTGGTGAACCTTCTCTGAACAGCCTCCAATGCAAGTATATCCTTCCTTAAATAAGGAGACTAAAACTGTACGCAGTACTCCAGGTGTGGCCTCACCAATACCCTGTACAGTTGTAGCAGGACTTCTCTGTTTTTATACTCCACCCCCCTTGCAATAAAGGCCAACATTCCATTTGCCTTCCTAATTACTTGCTATACCTTCATGATAGCATTTTGTGCATCATATATAAGGGCCCCCAGACCCCTGTGTACTGCAGAATTTTGTAATCGCTCCCCATTTAAATAGTAATTTTCTTTTTTATTTTTCCTACCAAAGTGGATAACCTCACATTTTCCCACATTATACTCCATCTGCCAAATTTTTGCCCACTCACTTAGCCTGTCTATGTCCCTTTGCAGATTTTTTGTGTCCTCCTCACAATTTGCTTTCCCACCCATCTTTGTATCATCAGTAAACTTGGCTACGTTACACTCGGTCCCTTCATCCAGGTCATTAATATAAATTTTAAATAGCTGAGGCCCCAGCACTGATCCCTGTGGCATCCCACTGGGGTGGGTGGGGGGGACCTAATTTGCCAAAGATTATTCCCTTTCATTCAAGTCGAACTCCAATCCATTCCTGTTTGGATCGCAGGCTTCAAAGTTAATTGTTCAGCGTGTTTCAAAAGTTAATCCTTCACAAATGTGCTCTTTATTGGTCCATTAGCTGATACATCGACAATATTTACGACCCACTCCAGGCCCTACTAGTTCTCTCAGTCATCACTAATAAGAAATAAATCTCTGGTGGTTTTAAGGTAATGTGTATTTTGTTACGTCTGAACAGTAATTGTTTGACCAAATTAATTCTCACTGCCTTGTTTTCTGGAATATCATTCTTTTCCAATTCTCAGTCGATTTAAAAAAAAATTATAGAGATGCGTTAGAAAGACTTGCATTTTTTAGTGCCTTTCACGATCACCAGATGTCCCAAAGCGCTTTACAGCCAATGAAGTACTTTTTTTGATGTGAAGTCACTGTTGTAATTTGGGAAACGGGGCAGCCGATTTGCGCACAGCAAGCTCCCACACACATCATCGTCACAGGCGGTCCCTCGTATCGAGGATGACTTGCTTCCACGCCAAAAAGGGGATGAGTTCACAGGTGTTTCAATGAAGGACCTAATATTCCGGGTCCCGAACTACATCCTGAAGGGTGGAAGATGCCTGTGGGTGGATTGTTTTAACGTGGGGTGACCGTTGCACACCAGCCACCACACGGGCTTGACAGAGCGAGGTCTTGGTCCAGGGGCAAGGGTTAACCAGGACTAACTGGAGACCAGCTCTGCTGCACGGACCCAGTGCGCGCACATATCGCAGTGTGGGCTGGGCCCGTGCTGCCCCTGGGCCCTCGCCTCTTGTGGGCCCCGATCACGTCCCTCTAACAATCTCTCGCCGCTCCTTCGCCCCGACCTTGCCGCTCCTGCCCACGCTCCAATCACCGACCTGGACCTTGACGACGTCACTCTTCGCTGCCATCGCCCAACAGCAATGTGATAAAAAACAGATAATCTTTTTTTGTGATGTTGGTTGAGGGATAACTAGTGGCTCTTCTTCGAAATAGTGCCATCGGACCTTTTACGACCAGCTGAGAGAGCATATGGGGCCTCGATTTAACGTCTCATCTGAAAGACAGCACCTCCAGCAGTGCAGCGCTCCCTCAGTGCTGCCCCTCCGACAGTGCACCGCTCCCTCAGTACTGCCCCTCCGACAGTGCAGCGCTCCCTCAGTACTGCCCCTCTGACAGTGCAGCGCTCCCTCAGTACTGACCCTCCGACAGTGCAGCACTCCCTCAGCACTGCCCCTCCGACAGTGCAGCGCTCCCTCAGTACTGCCCCTCCGACAATGCAGCGCTCCCTCAGTACTGCCCCTCTGACAGTGCGGCGCTCCCTCAGTACTGCCCCTCTGACAGTGCAGCGCTCCCTCAATACTGCCCCTCCGACAGTGCAGCACTCCCTCAGCACTGCCCCTCCGACAGTGCAGCGCTCCCTCAGTACTGCCCCTCCGACAGTGCGGCGCTCCCTCAGTATTGCACTGGGAGTGTCAGCCTAGATTTTTGTGCTCAAGTCTCTGGAGGGGGACTTGAACCCACAACCTTCTGACTCAGAGGCGAGGGTGCTGCCCACTGAGCCACGGCTGACAGGGCAGAGAACCAAATGGTTGATCCCTGGTGTCTGAGATAAGATTGGAGGGAGCAGGACTTCTCAGCCTGGAAAAGAGGAGTATGAGACGGGATCTTGCCATAAGATATAAATACTATGGAAAGCACGAATGCAGAATCTTCCCTTTAAGTGGAATTGTTGGGGTAGATTGGTGTCGATAGCACAAAGCTTCTCTTCACGCAGGGAATGATCTGCACTTGTCATTGTCTCCCAGGTAGATTGTTGGAGGGAAAATCATTGATGAAACATTGTAATTGGGGAACTGTTGGAGCTTGTGGATAGATGAATTAAATGGACCACATTCCTTTCCTCATCCATCATTATCTTATGATCTTGTGATATGTGAAAAGATATAAAATCTGAAACGCAGATACACGGGCACGGAAAGGATGTTGAACGAGGGCAGTCCATTGAATCCCTGGAAGATATGGGTTCAGTAACATTGTGCTTCTGTTACTGGACTCGTAATCCACAGCCCTGGACTAATAGAAACATAGAAACATAGAAACATAGAAAATAGGTGCAGGAGTAGGCCATTCGGCCCTTCGAGCCTGCACCACCATTCAATAAGATCATGGCTGATCATTCCCTCAGTACCCCTTTCCTGCTTTCTCTCCATACCCCTTGATCCCTTTAGCCATAATGGCCATATCTAACTCCCTCTTGAATATATCCAATGAACTGGCATCAACAACTCTCTGCGGCAGGGAATTCCACAGGTTAACAACTCTCTGAGTGAAGAGGTTTCTCCTCATCTCGGTCCTAAATGGCTTACCCCTTATCCTTAGACTGTGTCCCCCTGGTTCTGGACTTCCCCAACATTGGGAACATTCTTCCTGCATCTAACCTGTCCAGTCCCGTCAGAATTTTATATGTTTCTATGAGATCCCCTCTCATTCTTCTAAACTCCAGTGAATACAAGCCCAGTCGATCCAGTCTCTCCTCATATGTCGGTCATGCCATCCCAGGAATCAGTCTGGTGAACCTTCGCTGCACTCCCTCAATAGCAAGAACGTCCTTCCTCAGATTAGGAGACCAAAACTGAACACAATATTCCAGGTGTGGCCTCACCAAGGCCCTGTACAACTGCAGTAATGATCCGGAAACACAAGTTCAAATCCCACCACGGGCAGCTGGGGAATTTAAATTCAATTAAATAAATCTAGAATTAAAAAGCCAGTGTCAGTAACGGTGACCATGAAACTACCGGATTGTTGTAAAACCCGTCTGGTTCACTGATGTCCTTTAGGGAAGGAAATCTGCCGCCCTTACAGCTTCGATAAGGTCCCACATGGCAGACTGGTTACGAAAGTAAAAGCCCATGGGATCCAGGGCAAAGTGGCAAGTTGGATCCAAAATTAGCTCAGAGGCAGGAAGCAAAGGGTAATGGTTGATGGGTGTTTTAAAGCAATTGGTAAAAGGTTTAGAGGGGATTTGAGGGGAAATGTCTTCACCCAGAGGGTGGTGGGGGTCTGGAACTCACTGCCTGAAAGGGTGGTAGAGGCAGAAACCCTCACCACTTTTAAAAAGTACTTGGATGTGCACCTGAAGTGCCGTAACCTACAGGGCTACGGACCGAGAGCTGGAAAGTGTGATTAGGCTGGGTAGCTCTTTGTCGGCCAACGCGAACATGCTGGGCTGAATAGCCTCCTTCTGTGCCATAAATTTCTATGATTCTATGATACCCGGTCTGGCCTATGAACATAAGAACATAAGAACATAAGAATTAGGAACAGGAGTAGGCCATCTAGCCTCTCGAGCCTGTTCCGCCATTCAACAAGATCATGGCTGATCTGGTCGTGGACTCAGCTCCACTTACCCGCCCGCTCCCCGTAACCCTTAATTCCCTTATTGGTTAAAAATCTATCTATCTGTGACTTGAATACATTCAATGAGCTAGCCTCAACTGCTTCCTTGGGCAGAGAATTCCACAGATTCACAACCCTCTGGGAGAAGAAATTCCTTCTCAACTCGGTTTTAAATTGGCTCCACCGTATTTTGAGGCTGTGCCCCCTAGTTCTAGTCTCCCCGACCAGTGGAAACAACCTCTCTGCCTCTATCTTGTCTATCCCTTTCATGATTTTAAATGTTTCTATAAGATCACCACTTCTGAACTCCAACGAGTAAAGACCCAATTTACTCAATCTATCATCATAAGGTAACCCCCTCATCTCCGGAATCAGCCAAGTGAATCGTCTCTGTACCCCCTCCAAAGCTAGTATATCCTTCCTTAAGTAAGGTGACCAAAACTGCACGCAGTACTCCAGGTGTGGCCTCACTAATACCCTGTACAGTTGCAGCAGGACCTCCCTGCTTTTGTACTCCATCCCTCTCGCAATGAAGGCCAACATTCCATTTGCCTTCCTGTTTACCTGCTGCACCTACAAACTAACTTTTTGGGATTCATGCACAAGGATCCCCAGGTCCCTCTGCACCACAGCATGTTGTAATTTCTCCCCATTCAAATAATATTCCCTTTTACTGTTTTTTTTTTCCCGAGGTGGATGACCTCATATTTTCCGACATTGTATTCCATCTGCCAAACCTTAGCCCATTCGCTTAACCAATCTAAATCTCTTTGCAGCCTCTCTGTGTCCTCTACACAACCCGCTTTCCCACTAATCTTTGTGTCATCTGCAAATTTTGTTACACTACACTCTGTCCCCTCTTCCAGGTCATCTATGTATATTGTATAGTGACTCCAGACCCACAGCAATGTGGGTGGATCTGAAATGGCCCAGCGAGACACTTGGTTGTATAAAGTGGCTCACCACCACCCTCTCGAGGGCAATTAGGGATGGGCAATAAATGCTGGCATTGCCAGAGACGCCCACATCCCAGGAACGAATAAATTAAAAAAGATATCAGCCCACGGAACAAGAGGGACAAAATTCTGAATTATTCTACTGTTTTATTATGAGAAATGGGAGTGGCTTTTTTCTGTATGGGGCATACTTTGCTAATGTTGGACAACGGGTATATTATTCCGGATGCTCTACATTGCAAGCTATCGAAATTGGCAGCATTTATCGTACAATAGGTTCCAGGAGTCTTTCGGATGAGATGTTAAACCGAGGCCCCGCCTGCCCTCTCAGGTGGATGTAAAAGATCCCAGGCACTATTTGGAAGAAGAGCAGGGGAGTTATCCCCGGTGTCCTGGGGCCAATATTTATCCCTCAACCAACATCACTAAAATAGATTATCTGGTCATTATCACATTGCTGTTTGTGGGAGCTTGCTGTGCACAAATTAGCTGCCGCGTTTCCCACATTACAACAGTGACTACACTCCAAAAAGTACTTCATTGGCTGTAAAGCGCTTTGGGACGTCCGGTGGTCGTGAAAGGCGCTATATAAATGCAAGTCTGCTTTTCCTTTTATGAGTCAGTGTAGTTATCTATCAGGAGAATGCAGCAAATCATCAATAGGGACTGTGTTAAAAATAAAATGATGTCTTCTGACCAGTCTCGTACATGGAGATCAAATCTAACTCGTGGACACACCTCATGAGATTAATCCCTGGCACGAGATGGTTGTCCTATGAGGAGAGATTGAGTAGATTGGGCCGATACTCTCTGGAGTTTAGACGAATGAGAGGTGACCTCATTGAAACATACCAGATTCTGAGGGGGATTGACAGGGTAGGTGCTGAGAGGATGTTTCCCCCGGGCTGGAGAGTCTAGAACCAGGGGTCACAGTCTCAGGATAAGGGGTCGGCCATTTAGGACTGAGATGAGGAGGAATTTCTTCACTCAGAGGTTGGTGAATCTTTGGAATTCTCAGGCCCAGAGGGCTGTGGATGCTGAGTCGTTGAGTATATTCAAGGCTGAGATCGATAGATTTTTGGACTCTCGGGGAATCGAGGGATATGGGGATCGGGCGGGAAAGTGGAGTTGAGGTCGAAGATCAGCCGAATGGTGGAGCAGGCTCGAGGGGCCGAATGGCCGACTCCTGCTCCTAATTCTTATGTTCTTACATCTCTGCTCCTCTAATTCTGCCCTCTTGAGCATCCCTGATTATAATCGCTCCGCCTTCGGTGGCCATGCCTTCTGTTGCCTGGGCCCCAAGCTCTGGAACTCCCTCCCTAAACCTCTCCGCCTCTCTACCTCTCTTTCCTCCTTCAAGATGCTCCTTAAAACCGACCTCTTTGACCAAGCTTTTGGTCACCTGCCCTGATTTCTCCTCATGCAGCTCGGTGTCACATTTTGATTGACAATCGTTCCTGCGAAGTACCTTGGGACGTGTTACTACGTTAAAGGCGCTATATAAATGTAGATTGGTGTTGTTATATTGGAGAAAAGTCTTAAAGCAAGGGTAAATAGAGCAAAATTGGAAAAGGTAGCACAGCGGTTATATCACTGGGCCAGTAATCCCGAGACCTGGACTAATGATCTTGAGATCCGAGTTCAAATCCCACCACGGCAGCTGGGGAATTTAAATTCAGTCAATTAAATAAATCTGGAATTAAAAAGCCAGTGTCAGTAACAGTGACCATGTAATTACCGGATTGTCGTAAAAACCCATCTGGGAAGGAAATCTGCCACCCTTACCCGATATGTGACCCCAGACCCACAGCAATGTGGTTGACTCTGAAATGGCCCAGCGAGGCACTCCTTTGTAGCAAAATCATTACAAAGATGCATCACCACACGGACTGCAGCGGTTCAAGAAGGCGGCTCACCACCACCTTCTCAAGGGGCAGTTAGGATGGGCAATAAATGCCGGCCTTGCCAGTGACATCCACATCCCAGGAACAAATAAATAAAATAAAAAATATTAATAAACGGTAGTGTAAGCCATGTAGAAGATTAACAATTATAACGCCCGCCCGATTAGGTTTTCACGGCTAATTCTGTATTTATCTGTTACAGGTGGATTTATAGTTCCGTACCTCATAATGTTAGTTGTGGAAGGACTCCCATTGTTTTATCTGGAACTGACATTAGGACAATTGATGAGGAAGGGTAGCATTGGAGCTTGGAAGGCAGTCAACCCATATTTGATTGGCGTTGGTGCGTATCCTCTCACTTCGATTCCTTCTGTTGAAATTTACTCCAGTGAGACGACACATTGAGTTTGTTGAGTCACAATGTTTTTTCCCCAACCTCCCCAAACAACAGGTGCATCAAGTCTTGTTATATCATTCCTGGTCTCTGTCTACTACAATGCGATTGTTGCATGGAGCTTTTGGTATCTCTTTCATTCATTCGAGGTACGTACAAGTTCCACTTGTTGCATTAGTGTCAGCTGTGGCTCAGTGAGTAGCACCCTCGTTTCTGAGGTCAGAAGGTTGTGGGTTCAAGTCCCGCTCCAGGGACTTGAGCACAAAAATCTAGGCCGATGCTCCAGTGCAGTGCTGAGGGAGCGCCGCACTGTCGGAGGGGCAGTGCTGAGGAAGTGCCGCACTGTCGGAGGGGCAGTGCTGAGGAAGTGCCGTACTGTCGGAGGGGCAGTGCTGAGGAAGTGCCGCACTGTCGGAGGGGCAGTGCTGAGGAAGTGCCGTACTGTCGGAGGGGCAGTGCTGAGGAAGTGCCGTACTGTCGGAGGGGCAGTGCTGAGGAAGTGCCGCACTGTCGGAGGGGCAGTACTGAGGAAGTGCTGCACTGTCGGAGGGGCAGTGCTGAGGAAGTGCCGTACTGTCGGAGGGGCAGTGCTGAGGAAGTGCTGCACTGTCGGAGGGGCAGTACTGAGGAAGTGCCGTACTGTCGGAGGGGCAGTGCTGAGGAAGTGCTGCACTGTCGGAGGGGCAGTACTGAGGAAGTGCTGCACTGTCGGAGGGGCAGTACTGAGGAAGTGCTGCACTGTCGGAGGGGCAGTACTGAGGGAGTGCTGCACTGTCGGAGGGGCAGTACTGAGGAAGTGCTGCACTGTCGGAGGGGCAGTACTGAGGGAGTGCTGCACTGTCGGAGGGGCAGTACTGAGGAAGTGCTGTACTGTCGGAGGGGCAGTACTGAGGAAGTGCTGCACTGTCGGAGGGGCAGTGCTGAGGGAGTGCGGCACTGTCGGAGGGGCCATCTTTCGGATGATACGTTAAACTGAGGTCCCCGTCTGCTCTCTCAGGTGGATGTAAAATCGAGGGATATGGGGATCGGGCGGGAAAGTGGAGTTGAGGTCGAAGGTCAGCCGTGATCTTATTGAATGGCGGAGCAGGCTCGAGGGACTGTGTGTCCTACTCCTGCTACTAACTCTTATATTCTTAAATTGGCAAGGGGATGGAGTATAAAAGCAGAGAAGTCCTGCTACAACTGTACAGGGTATTGGTGAGGGCACACCTCGAGTATTGCGCGCAGTTTTGATCTCCTTATTTAAGGAGGGATATACTTGCATTGGAGGCTGTTCAGAGAAAGTTCACGAGGTTGATTCTGGAGATGAGGGGGTTGACTTATGAGGAAAGGTTGAGCAGGTTGGGCCTCTACTCATTGGAGTTCAGAAGAATGAGAGGTGATCTTATTGAAATGTATAAGATTATGAGGGGGTTTGACAAGGTGGATGCAGAGAGGATGTTTCCCGTTGTGGGGGAATCTAGAACTAGGGGGCACAGTTTCAGAATAAGGGGCCGCCCATTGAAAACTGAGATGAGGAGGAATTTCTTCTCTCAGAGGGTTGTAAATCTGTGGAATTCGCTGCCCCGGAGAACTGTGGAGGCTGGGACATCGATTGTCTGTCCCACCTGTGACAGAGACTGTAATTCCCGTATTGGACTGTTCAGTCACCTGAGAACTCACTTTCAGAGTGGAAGCAAGTCTTCCTCGATTCCGAGGGACTGCCTATGACGATGATGATTGAATATATTTAAGGTGGAGATAGACAGATTTTTGAGCGATAAGAGAGTAAAGGGTTATGGGGAGCGGGCGGGGAAGTTTAGTTGAGGCCAAGATCAGATTAGCCATGATCATATTGAATGGCGGTGCAGGCTCAAAGGGCCAAATGGCCTACTCCTGCACCTACTTTCTATGTTTAAGAAAAAGAGCATGGTGCATTAACCATGGGTAAAGGTTTTGCTCCCGTTAATAATTAGCATTTGTGTTTTCTTTCCCTAATTATGCAGAATCCTCTACCATGGGCCAGCTGTCCATTAAACAGCAACAACACTGGAATCATTGAAGAGTGTGCGAAAAGTTCCTCCACTGAATACTTCTGGTACAGAACGACGTTAAATATCTCTCCCACAATTGACGAAGCTGGCTCTTTGCACTGGGGGATAGTTCTGTGCCTTATACTCTCATGGCTTGTAGTCTACCTTTGCATTATCAGAGGAACTGAGTCAACGGGCAAGGTAACTATTGTTGAGCCTCATGGACTTTAGAAGCAGGTGCGTTCTAGTGCATAAAAAATGTGGAACGGCACTTTTAAAACATCTGCTGAGAGGATGTTTCCCCCGGGCTGGGGAGTCTAGAACCAGGGGTCACAGTCTCAGGATAAGGGGTCGGCCATTTAGGACTGAGATGAGGAGGAATTTCTTCACTCAGAGGGTGGTGAATCTTTGGAATTCTCTGCCCCAGAGGGCTGTGGATGCTGATTCGTTGAGTATATTCAAGGCGGAGATCGATCGATTTTTGGAGTCTCGGGGAATCGAGGGATCGGGCGGGAAAGTGGAGTTGAGGTCGAAGATCAGCCGTGATCTTATTGAATGGCGGAGCAGGCTCGAGGGGCCGAATGCTCCTAATTCTTGTGTTCTTATTTCCATGGGTCAGGGAACTTATAAACTTGCCATGTCCTAACTCGCACCGAGTCCCGCTCACCCATCACCCACTGTGCTCGCTGCCCCGTGTCCTAACTCGCACCGAGTCCCGCTCACCCATCACCTCCTGTGCTCGCTGCCCCGTGTCCTAACTCGCACCGAGTCCCACTCACCCATCACCCCCTGTGCTCGCTGCCCCGTGTCCTAACTCGCACCGAGTCCCACTCACCCATCATCCCCTGTGCTCGCTGACCCGTGTCCTAACTCGCACCGAGTCCCGCTCACCCATCACCCCCTGTGCTTGCTGCCCCGTGTCCGAACTCGCACCGAGTCCTGCTCACCCATCACTCCCTGTGCCCCGTGTCCTAACTCGCACCGAGTCCTGCTCACCCATCACCCCCTGTGCTCGCTGACCTACACTGGCTCCCGGTTAAGCAACGTCTTGATTTCAAAATTCTCATCCTTGTTTTCAAATTCCTCCATGGCCCTCGCCCCTCCCTATCTCTGTAATCTCCTCCAGCCCCACAATCCCCCGAGATGTCTGCGCTCCTCTAATTCTGCCCTCCTGAGCATCCCTGATTATAATTGCTCCACCATCGGTGGCCGTGCCTTCTGTTGCCTGGGCCCCAAGCTCTGGAACTCACTCGCTAAACCTCTCCGCCTCTCGACCTCTCTTTCCTCCTTCAAGACGCTCCTTAAAACCTCCATCTTTGACCAAGGGTCACCTGCGCTAATTTCTACATATACGGCTCGGTGTCAATTTTTTAATCTCACAATGTTTCTGTGATGCACCATGGGACGTTTCACTATGATAATTTTGCGGATTATTTATTTACGGTCGTGCTTTAACCCGAACCGTGTCTGTGGTCTGTGTCTGTAAGGTACATGTCATGTATATTATATTATTATATATAACTGTATTCTAACATGCTATACATGACTGTAATAAGATATGACCTGTAACCACCAGCATACCTTACCACCGGGGGTGCACTTGCAAGAGACAGGTATATAAGGACAGGCAAGTGCAGCATTCCAGAGCTGTGAAATAAAGGTGCAGGTCCAGCGTGACCTTGACTTCACTACATGCCTCGTGTGAATCTGTACTGAGTGGACAGGACTTTACAGTGGCGACGGGTTACGGGATTACAGAATCCACAGAATGGCGAACAACAGATCAGATGAAAAGTACAATGCGGGAGACAATTGGGAGGACTTTATAGAAAGGCTCCAGCAAAGCTTTGTAACCAAAGACTGGTCAGGCGACGATAAGGCAGACAAGAGAAGAGCCCATCTCTTGACCAGCTGTGGCTCGAAAACATTCGCTTTAATGACGGACCTGTTGGCACCCGAGAAACCAGAAAGCAAGTCATTTGAAGAATTGAGCACACTGGTAAGAGACCACCTGAAGCCAGCGAGCAGCCTACACATGGCCAGACACAGGTTCTACAGCTACAGAGGCTGTGTGGGCCAGAGCATACCCGACTTCGTGGCGGAACTTCGGAGGTTGGCTAGTTTATGTGAGTTCTCCGATGAACTGAGGAGAGAAATGCTGAGAGACTTTTTAATTGAAGGAATAGACCACGCAGGCATATTCCGAAAGCTCATAGAGACCAAGAACCTGACCTTAGAGGCAGCAGCACTGGTTGCACAGACATTCTTGGCAGGGGAAGAAGAAACGAGGTTGATTTACAATGCAGGTACGACAACTAACGAAATATCGGAACAAGAAGTTCACAGCACTAAACAAGCTGCTACCCCCACACACAGACAAAACCGGGAGAACAGGCTCTCGACAGCAGGCAGAGGCCATCAAGGGCCACAGGAACGACCGTTCACACCTCATCAACCCACAATGCGAGCAATCAACTACAAATTGAGAGAAGCTCAAGAGAGATCAGCCGGACGCAGCTCATTCTTTGGAAACATTTTGAACAATGGAACAGGTCTGTGCTGGAGGTGTGGGGGTGGGCACTTGTCAAGGGGATGTCGATTTCAGCAGACTGCAGAAATTGTGAATATACAAGGCATTTGGCCCGCATGTGCAAAAAAAGGGCAGCTCAGCTGGTATACGAATCGGATGGGTCGGAAAGCGGACCAGAAGATGGTGGGGTCAGTACCCAGGACACCGATGTACAGCGGGTCAACATGATCAATGGCCGCTGCTCCTACAACTGGACGCCTCCTATAATGATGAGGGTCCTACTCAACGGGATATCTGTCAACATGGAGCTGGATACAGGAGTGAGTCAATCTCTCATGGGCGCTCAACAATTTGAACAACTGTGGCCACATAAAAGAGACAGACCAAAACTCACAAGGGTCGACACCAAACTAAGGACCAATACCAAAGAAATCGTACCAGTCCTCGGCAGCGCCATGCTCTCTGTCACACACAAAGGGACAGTGAACCGACTTCCCCTGTGGATTATCCCCGGAGACCCCCCAGCACTGCTGGGGAGAAGCTGGCTGGCAAAACTAAACTGGAAATGGGATGATGTCCATGCCATGTCATTAGAGGAACGGACCTCCTGCTCAACAGTTATAAAGCGATTTGAACATTTCTTTCAGCCAGGTGTGGGCACTTTCAAAGGGGCCAAAGTCAAAATCTACATCACACAGGATGCTAGACCGGTCCATCACAAGGCCAGAGCTGTACCCTATGTGATGAGGGAAAAGATTGAACATGAACTAGACAGGCTTCTGCAGGAAGGCATTATATCACCTGTGGAATTTAGTGACTGGGCAAGTCCCATCGTCCCAGTCATGAAGCCTGATGGATCTGTACGAATCTGTGGGGAATACAAATCTATCATAAACAGAGTCTCCCTACAGGACCAATACCCACTGCCCAGAGCGGAGGACTTATTCGCCACATTGGCTGGAGGTAAACTTTTCTCAAAACTAGACCTCACATCTGCGTATATGACACAAGAATTGACCGAGGAATCCAAGCTACTCACCACCATCAACACACATCGAGGCCTTTTCATGTACAATCGATGCCCATTCGGCATCAGGTCGGCAGCTGCCATATTCCAGCGCAACATGGAGAGTCTGCTCAAGTCCATCCCGGGGACGGTTGTATTTCAAGACGACATACTTATCACGGGCAGGGACACCGATTCCCATCTCCATAATTTGGAGGAAGTACTAAAGCGGTTGGATCGGGTAGGCCTACGAGTCAAGAAATCCAAGTGCCTATTTCTCGCACCCGAGGTTGAATTTTTGGGCAGAAGGATTGCCGCTGATGGAATCCACCCAACAGAGTCCAAAACAGAAGCAATTCGCCTGGCACCCAGGCCCCGGAATGTCTCAGAACAGCGCGCCTTTCTCGGGCTACTCAATTACTTTGGGAACTTTATGCATAACTTAAGCACGCTGCTGGAGCCTCTCCACATGCTACTCAGGAAGGGGTGCGATTGGTTTTGGGGGGATGCCCAGGAACGCGCCTTCAATAAGGCACGCAACCTTCTGTGTTCCAACAGTGTTTTAACTTTCTTTGACCCAGGTAAAAAGCTAGTTCTCACATGCGATGCGTCAGCGTATGGGGTCGGGTGCGTTTTGCAACATGTCAATAGTGCTGGCAAATTACAACCCATAGCTTATGCCTCCAGGTCACTTTCGCGGGCGGAGCGCGGGTACGGAATGGTGGAGAAGGAGGCGCTCGCGTGCGTGTACGGTGTCAAAAAGATGCACCAATACCTTTTCGGGACCAAGTTCGCATTAGAAACCGACCACAAGCCCCTCACGTCCCTCCTATCCAAGAGCAAGGCAATAAACGCCAACGCCTCGGCGCGAATTCAATGGTGGGCACTCATGCTGGCGTCCTACGACTATACCATAAGGCACAGACCAGGCACAGACAACTGTGCTGACGCGCTCAGCAGGCTATCCCTGGTGACCACGGAAGGTTCTGACGAACAGGACTGTGAGATAGTCATGGCAATCAATGCCTTTGAGTCCACAGGTTCGCCCATGACGGCTCGCCAAATCAGAGACTGGACGGCCAGCGACCCCTCGTTATCCTTAGTAAAAAGATATGTCCTAACCGGTGACTGGGCAGAGGCTCGCGATGCCTGCCCCGAGGAATTAAAACCCTTTCACAGGCGCATGCATGAGCTATCACTACAAGCAGACTGCCTGATGTGGGGCAGCCGAGTAGTCATGCCTCTGCGAGGCAGAGAGACATTTGTCCAGGAGCTCCACCGCGAGCACCCGGGGATCGTTCTCATGAAGCCATAGCCAGATCCCATGTCTGGTGGCCTGGTATTGACGCGAACTTGGAGCTCTGCGTCCGAAGGTGCACCATTTGTGCCCAACTCAGCAATGCACCCAGGGAGGTTCCACTGAGCCCCTGGCCCTGCCCTACCAAACCGTGGTCGCGGGTGCACGAAGACTATGCGGGCCCATTCATGGGCAAAATGTTCCTCATAGTTGTAGATGCATTTTCAAAGTGGATCGAATGCACCATTTTAAACTCGAGCACAACCTCCACCACTGTGGAGAGCCTCGCAACCATGTTCGCAACGCATGGAATCCCTGACATATTGATCAGTGACAATGGTCCGTGCTTCACCAGCGCAGAATTCCAAGATTTTATAATTGACCACGGCATAAATCACGTCAAGACGGCACAATTCAAGCCGGCCTCCAACGGCCAGGCGGAGAGAGCAGTGCAAATCATTAAACAAGGCATGCTTAAAATCCAAGGTCCCACACTGCTGCTGGCATACAGATCTCGTCCGCACTCACTGACTGGGATCCCCCACGCGCAACTGTTGATGAAAAGGACTTTAAAAACAAGGCTCTCATTAATCCTCCCAGACATGCACGAAATCGTTGAGGCAAAGCGCCGTAAGCTGACTGAGTACCATGACAGAAATTCGAGGGGGAGATGGAATGAGATAGGGGACAAAGTGTTTGTGCTAAACTATGGCAGGGGTCCCAAATAGCTTTCAGGGACAGTAACGGGCAAGGAATAAAACAGGCTACTGGTTGTACAAATGGACAATGGCAAAACCTGCCGGAGGCACGTAGACCAAGTCAAAAGCAGATTTACCAACAACACTGCGGAACCAGAGGCAGACTACAATGTGGAACTCGCACCACACCTGGTGGACAGACAGAGGGAACAACCTGAGGAAAGGGCAATCCCAACAGACAGCCCAGGCGAGTCAACAACAATCACACCAATCGAAACAGACAGCCCAGGCGAGATACCAGCAACCACACCCAAAGAAAAACAGACACCAAGACAAACAACTGAACCACAACTCAGACGCTCCACGCGAGAGCGTAGACCACCTGAGAGACTGAACCTATAAAGACAATAAGACCTTGTGGGAGGGTGATGTCATGTATCTTACATTATTATATATAACTGTATCCCAACATGCTATACATGACTGTAATAAGATATGACCTGTAACCACCAGCATACCTTACCACCAGGGGTGCACTTGCAAGAGACAGGTATATAAGGACAGGTCTCAGGCAAGTGCAGCATTCCAGAGCTGTGAAATAAAGGGGCAGGTCCAGAGTGACCTTGACTTCACTACATGCCTCGTGTGAGTCTGTACTGAGGGGACAGGACTTTACAGTACAGAGCACACATTTTTATCTGGTCACGTAATACGCTGGTGTGAGTTTTGAATCCTGGCAGATACATTAGAGAAGTTAATATATTAATCATTTGAATAGTTCAGTGCTTATGAACCACAAGGGTGCCAGGTTAGTTTCGCAAGCCTCGCCTGCGTTTGAATACATTTCGCAGTGAGGTATATGTTGGGGAAAGGAGAGGGACATTTTCTTAATTCATTCACGAGATGCGGGCATTGCTAAGCCAACATTTATTGCCCGTCCCTAATTGCCCCTTGAGAAGGTGGTGGTGAGCTGCCTTATACAACCGAGTGTCTCGCTGGGCCATTTCAGAGGGCAATTAAGAGCCAACCACATTGCTGTGGGTCTGGAGTCACATATCGGCCAGACCGGGTAAGGGCGGCAGATTTCCTTCTCTAAAGGACATCAGTGAACCAGACGGGATTTTCTGACAATCCGGTAGTTACTTGGTCACCATTACTGACACCGGCTTTTTATTCCAGATTTATTTAATAAACTGAATTTAAATTCCCCAGCTGCCCGTGGTGGGATTTGAACCCACGTCTCCGGATCATTAGTCCAGGGCCTCTGGATTACTGGTCCAGTGACATCATCCATTATTATCATCATAGGCAGTCCCTTGGAATCGAGGAAGACTTGCTTCCACTCTAAAAATGAGTCCTTAGGTGGCTGAACAGTCCAATACGAGAGCCACAGTCCCTGTCACAGGTGGGACAGACAGTGGTTGAGGGAAAGGGTGGGTGGGACAGGTTTGCCGCACGCTCCTTCCGCTGCCTGCGCTTGGTTTCTGAATGCCACTACGCTACTGTATCTCCGCTAGACCGTCACAACTCACTGTATTTAAACAAAAATGTTTCCTCGTGTTGTCTCTAGTTCTTTAGCCAATCACCTTAACGTTTTCCCTTGGGTTACTGAGCTTTCTGTCACTTTCTCCTTCTTTACTCGATCGAAACTTTCATAGTTTTGAACACCAGTTCTGCTGCCCTGTGGCTAACTGTTCCTCACTCACAGTGATGTGCCCCCACTCTGTGCAGAGTCCTGGTCTCCTTATCCGTGGAAGGACATACTTGACTTGGAGGCGATGTAACGAAGGTTCACCAGACTGATTCCTGGGGTGTGAGGGTTGTCCTATGAGGAGAGATTGAGTAGATTGGGCTGATACTCTCTGGAGTTTAGACGAATGAGAGGTGACCTCATTGAAACATACAAGATTCTGAGGGGGATTGACAGGGTAGATGCTGAGAGGATGTTTCCCCCGGGCTGGGGAGTCTAGAACCAGGGGTCACAGTCTCAGGATAAGGGGTCGGCCATTTAGGATTGAGATGAGGAGGAATTTCTTCACTCAGAGGGTGGTGAATCTTTGGAATTCTCTGCCCCAGAGGGCTGTGGATGCTGAGTCGTTGAGTATATTCAAGGCTGAGATCGATAGATTTTTGGACTCTCGGGGAATCGAGGGATATGGGGATCGGGCGGGAAAGTGGAGTTCAGCCATGTTATAAAAAGAAAAGGATCTAGAGGCACTGGAGAGAGTGCGAGGATGATACCAGAAATGCGAGGGTATACATATCAGGAAAGGATGAACAGGCTGGGTCTCTTTACTCTTGAAAAAAGAAGGCTGAGGGGTGACCTAATAGAGGTCTTCAAATGAGGAAAGGTTTTGATCGAGTGGATACAGAGAGAATGTTTCCACTTGTGGGGAAGAGCATAACTAGAGGCCATCAATATAAGATAGTCACCCAGAAACCCAATGGGGAATTCAGAAGAAACTTCTTTACCCAGAGAGCGGTGAGAATGTGGAACTCGCTGCCACAGGGAGGGGTTGAGGGGAATAGTATCGATGTATTTAAGGGGAGGCTGGACAAGCATATGGGGGAGAAGGGAATAGAGGGTTATGCTAATAGACTTAGGTGAGGAAAGACGGGAGGAGGCTCGAGTGGAGCATAAACACCGGCACGGACTGGTTGGGCCCAATGGTCTGTTTCTGGGCCGTATATCCCGTGTAATCCTGTATCTGGGGAGAGCGAGTTGGAAAATCCTGGCCCTTGAGTACGTGATTGTGCATCCTCCTCATCGGCAGTGCCCAGGGATGGAATCCTCCCAAACATCCCAGCACTCCGTGTAATGGGTAGGGCACCATTGGACTGTTTAACCACTCTGTGCGAGCTAACACTGAGTGTGACTTGTGAAGGGCTGATCCTAATGTATCTCTCTGTGACACAGGTGGTCTATGTAACGGCATCCTTCCCGTACCTGGTGCTGCTGATTTATCTGTTCCGAGGGGTAACGCTGCACGGTGCCGGCAATGGACTCCTCTACATGTTCACTCCAAAGGTAATGCTTCACAGCCTCTTCCAAAATAACTTTTGTTTCAGGTCGATATTCTCATTGGTTAAATTCTCTGATCTGTTCCATTGAAAGTCAGCAATTCTTCCTCAATATAAAGTTGTGCATTTCTATAGCGCCTTTCACGGCCACTGGACGTCCCAAAGCCCTTTACAGCCAATGAAGTACTTTATGGAGTGTAGTCACTGTTGTAATGTGGGAAACGTGGCAGCCAATTTGTGCACAGCAAGCTCCCACAGACAACCGTGTGATAATGACCAGATAATCTGTTTTAGTGATGTTGATTGAGGGATAAATATTGGCCCCAGGACACCGGGGAGAACTCCCCTGCTCTTCTTCGAAATAGTGTCATGGGATCTTTTACATCCACCTGAGAGAGCAGAGGGGGCCTCAGTTTAATGTCTGATCCGGAAGCTGCTGGGGGGGGGGGGTGCGTGGGCCCAAGCTTTGGTAGTCTAGGCCTGTCCAGAGACAACGGCCTGTGCAGACCAGACAGAGTTCTCGAGGGAAGGTAGTGACACAGTTCGTGTCACGTTCCTGCGGCGAGATTTGAAATGGAGTTCCATTGTGGGATGGTTTTTGGGGCATTGCGGGGGGGGTTGGGGTGGGGGCAGGGAGGGGGGGGGGGCGGGGGCGGTGGGTGGGGGGTGCAGGGGTCTGGGGGGGGGGCTGTGCAACATGACGCTGCAGAATCCTTCTCGGCCACTGTGGGACGGCACCCACCAAACATAGAAACATAGAAACATAGAAAATAGGTGCAGGAGTAGGCCATTCGGCCCTTCTAGCCTGCACCGCCATTCAATGAGTTCATGGCTGAACATGAAACTTCAATACCCCAGTCCTGCTTTCTCACCATACCCCTTGATCCCCCGAGTAGTAAGGACTACATCTAACTCCTTTTTGAATATATTTAGTGAATTGGCCTCAACAACTTTCTGGGGTAGAGAATTCCACAGGTTCACCACTCTCTGGGTGAAGAAGTTTCTCCTCATCTCGGTCCTAAATGGCTGACCCCTTATCGTTAGACTGTGACCCCTGGTTCTGGACTTCCCCAACATTGGGAACATTCTTCCTGCATCTAACCTGTCCAGTTCCGTCAGAATTTTAATTTTAAACATTTCTATGAGATCCCCTCTCATTCTTCTGAACTCCATTGAACACAAGCCCAGTTGATCCAGTCTTTCTTGATATGTCATTCCCGGGAATCACTGCGGCAAGCAGGCCACTCACTGAAGCTCCGGTTTGTCGGGGTCATTAGTTTTATTTCTTACACTTTGGAATGCAGGCCGTGCCAAGCGAGAGGCCTCCGACACTTGTGCTCCAACAAGTGCAGCTCACCACTAGTATGTCCCAACTCCCCCGTGAATAGAAAGGGCCAACACTTCCATTCCCCAACACGGAGTGTCCAAACCAGACCAAGAACCGTGAAGCAGGACCCTAAGGTTGTGACTCCGAGGCGAGAGAGAGAGAGAGAGAGAGAGAGAGGAGAGAGAGAGAGAGAGAGTGCTGCCCGCTGATCCACGGGCTGACACATCAGGGTCATTTTTCAACCTTTCAGGTGGCAGCTTAAGATTTGCGGTACGCGGAAGGCTCGGCCTCTTGGACCTGGGCTGACCCCAAAGCCTCAGGAGTTCAGCGGAACTGCGAAGAAAAGACAAAATACATTTTTCTCAGCCTTTTTCCAATCTTCGGGCAGACTGGAACCCTGCCTCTCCGGCATGTCACCAAGCTGCAACTGGAAACTCGGACTGTAGGAATTCAAACTTGGCTGGGATTCAGTGGAAGGCAAACCAGTCACCCCTACCCCCGTAAGTGCTCTAAATTTGCCCTAAAAAGCACAATAGTGAAGGAATATCCTGGGAAATTGCCGAATTAAAGGCAGCAACCTAAAAGGGCAGCTTTCAAAACTTAATGTACCTTGAAGCACCTCAACCGTGAGAAGGTGAAGGGCATTCTCTGACTCTCAGTTGATTTAAGAGTCAATGGCAGTTGTGGCACTCAAAGAAAGAAAGACTTGCATTTCTATAGCGCCTTTCACGACCACCGGACCGACTCAAAGAGCTTTCCAGCCAATGAAGCATTTTTTCGAGTGCGGTCATTGTTGTAATGTGGGAAACCAGCTGCGCACAGCAAGCTCCCACACACAGCAACGTGATAATGACCGGATAATCTGTTTTTGTGATGTTGATTGAGGATGAAATATTCCAGAAATCGCTCCTGTGGTCAGTTACAGTGGCCAATTTTTAAATAAAATTGTACTGAATTCAATTGTAGTTTATTCTGTTCATTGCGTCCCTTCTAATTGGTGGTTTTAGAGGACATTGTGAGTGGCTCCGCCTGTCACTTTAATTCCCCGCTCCACTCTCACTCTGACCTCTCCGTCCTCGGCCTCCGACACTGTTCCACCGGGGCAACGCAAGCTCGAGGAACGGCACCTCATCTTTCGTTTGGGCACTTTACAGCCTCTGGACTCAACATTGAGTTCAACAATTTCAGGGCGTAACCCCGGCCCATATTATTTCCCACAGCAGCTGTTGCTGATTCTGCCATCCCCATTTACACCCCATCTTGTCCCATTACCATCTCCTTTTGCCTCGCACCACCATCCCTTTTGTCTCTCTAATCTCTCCTGCCTTCCACCCAATCACAGACCTTCCCTTTTGTTCCTCCCTCCCCTCCCCCCCTTTCCCAGCCCCCGCACTCGCTTAAAAACCTGTCACGTCTCCGACTTTTCCCAGTTCTGACGCAGTGTCACAGACCCGAAACGTTAACTCTGTTTCTCTCCCCACAGACGCTGCCCGACCCGCTGAGTGTTTCCAGCATTTTCTGTTCTTATTTCAGATCTGTAGAAACATAGAAAATAGGTGCAGGAATAGGCCATCCGGCCCTTCGAGCCTGCACCACCATTCAATATAATCATGGCTGATCATTCACCTCAGTACGCCTTTCCTGCTTTCTCTCCATACCCCTTGATCCCCCTAGTAGTAAGGACTACATATAACTCCTTTTTGAATATATTTAGTGAATTGGCCTCAACAACTTTCTGTGGTAGAGAATTCCACAGGTTCACCACTCTCTGGGTGAAGAAGTTTCTCCTCATCTCGGTCCTAAATGGCTTACCCCTTATCCTTAGACTGTGACCCCTGGTTCTGGACTTCCCAACATTGGGAACATTCTTCCTGCATCTAACCTGTCCAATCCCGTTTTATATGTTTCTATGTGATCCCCTCTCATTCTTCTAAATTCCAGTGAATATAAGCCTAGTCGATCCAGTCTTTCTTCCTATGTCAGTCCTGCCATCCCGGGAATCAGTCTGGGTATTTTGCTTTTGTAATTGAAAAAAAACTAGTTCTCGGGATGTGGGCGTCGCTGGCAAGGCCGGCATTTATTGCCCATCCCTAATTGCCCCTTGAGAAGGTGGTGGTGAGCCGCCTTCTTGAACCGCTGCAGTCCGTGTGGTGAAGGTGCTCCCACAGTGCTGTTAGGGAGGGAGTTCCAGGATTGTGACCCAGCGACGATGAAGGAACGGCCGATATATTTCCCAGTCGGGATGGTGTGTGACTGGGAGGGGAACGTGGAGGTGGTGGTGTTCCCATGCGCCTGCTGCCCTTGTCCTTCTAGGCGGTAGAGGTCGTGGGTTTTCCCCGATCCTCGATTTTGCGTGTCCTTCCAAAAGGATAAGCCAGTTTAGAATGGCGATCGATTTTAATATTGCTCAGCTATTTCGGAAGCGAGTGCCGTTAATTTATAAGCGCAGCCTGTAGTGTACGGCGAGATTTAACGTGGGTTGTTGTTACGATGTGCTCACTCTCACGCTCGACCTTGCTGTCTGCCTCTCTCAGATTGAACAACTGATGGACCCGAAATCCTGGATTGATGCGGCCACACAGATCTTCTACTCGCTGGGTCTGGGATTTGGCAGTCTGATCGCATTCGCTAGCTACAACCAGACGAACAACAACTGTGAGAAACAAGCAGTTATCATTGCTTTAATTAACAGTCTGACATCCATATTTGCCAGCGTTGTCACTTTTTCCATATATGGTTTCAAAGCTACATTTAATTATGAAAACTGCCTCGACAGGTAAGAATATGTTGTAGGGAAAATCGCGCTCTCGCGCTCTGCCACTCTGTCTCTCTCCTCCTCGCCCCTAATTACTTGTTCTCTCACTCTCTCTTTCCTGCTCTCTCACGTTCCCATCATTTCTCCGACACCCTTTCCCCATGTGCACCTCTTCCCTTCCACTCTAAAAGTGAGTTCTCAGGTGACTGAACAGTCCAATTCAGGAATTACAGTCTCTGTCGCAGGTGGGACAGACAGGTTGAAGGAAAGGGTGGGTGGGGAGTCTATACTACATACTATGTACAGCAGACACCTCAAACCGTTGGAGAAATACCACCAGCGCTGCCTCCGCAAGATCCTACAAATCCCCTGGGAGGACAGACGCACCAACGTCAGCGTCCTCGAGCAGGCCAACATCCCCAGCATCGAAGCACTGACCGCACTCGACCAGCTCCGCTGGGCAGGGCCACATTGTCCCCATGCCAGACACAAGACTCCCAAAGCAAGCTCTCTACTCGGAACTCCTTCACGGCAAACGAGCCAAAGGTGGGAACGGAACATAAACATAAGAACATAAGAATTAGGAACAGGAGTAGGCCATCTAGCCCCTCGAGCCTGCTCCGCCATTCAACAAGATCATGGCTGATCTGGCCGTGGACTCAGCTCCACTTACCCGCCCTCTCCCCGTAACCCTTAATTCCCTTATTGGTTAAAAATCCATCCATTTGTGATTTGAATACATTCAATGAGCTAGCCTCAACTGCTTCCTTGGGCAGAGAATTCCACAGATTCACAACCCTCTGGGAGAAGAAATTCCTTCTCAACTCGGTTTTAAATTGGCTCCCCCGTATTTTGAGGCTGTGCCCCCTAGTTCTAGTCTCCCCGACCAGTGGAAACAACCTCTCTGCCTCTATCTTGTCTATCCCTTTCATGATTTTAAATGTTTCTATAAGATCACCCCTCATCCTTCTGAACTCCAAGGAGTAAAGACCCAGTCTGCTCAATCTATCATCATAAGGTAACCCTCTCATCTCCGGAATCAGCCTAGTGAATCATCTCTGTACCCCCTCCAAAGCTAGTATATCCTTCCTTAAGTAAGGTGACCAAAACCTAACGCAGTACTCCAGGTGCGGCCTCACCAATACCCTGTACAGTTGCAGCAGGACCTCCCTGCTTTTGTACTCCATCCCTCTCGCAATGAAGGCCAACATTCCATTCGCCTTCCTGATTACCTGCTGCACCTGCAAACTAACTTTTTGGGATTCATGCACAAGGACCCCCAGGTTCCTCTGCACCGCAGCATGTTGTAATTTCTCCCCATTCAAATAATATTCCCTTTTACTGTTTTTTTTTTCCAAGGTGGATGACCTCACATTTTCCAACATTGTATTCCATCTGCCAAACCTTAGCCCATTCGCTTAACCTATCTAAATCTCTTTGCAGCCTCTCTGCATCCTCTACACAACCCGCTTTCCCACTAATCTTTGTGTCATCTGCAAATTTTGTTGCACTACACTCTGTCCCCTCTTCCAGGTCATCTATGTATATTGTAAACAGTTGTGGTCCCAGCACTGATCCCTGTGGCACACCACTAACCACCGATTTCCAACCCGAAAAGGACCCATTTATCCCGACTCTCTGCTTTCTGTTAGCCAGCCAATTCTCTATCCATGCTAATACATTTCCTCTGACTCCGCGTACCTTTATCTTCTGCAGTAACCTTTTGTGTGGCACCTTATCGAATGCCTTTTGGAAATCTAAATACACCACATCCATCGGTACACCTCTATCCACCATGCTCGTTATATCCTCAAAGAATTCCAGTAAATTAGTTAAACATGATTTCCCTTCATGAATCCATGTTGCATCTGCTTGATTGCACTATTCCTATCTAGATGTCCCGCTATTTCTTCCTTAATGATAGCTTCAAGCATTTTTCCCACTACAGATGTTAAACTAACCGGCCTATAGTTACTTGCCTTTTGTCTGCCCCCTTTTTTAAACAGAGGTGTTACATTAGTTGCTTTCCAATCCGCTGGTACCTCTCCAGAGTCCAGAGAATTTTGGTAAATTATAACGAATGCATCTGCTATAACTTCCGCCATCTCTTTTAATACCCTGGGATGCATTTCATCCGGACCAGGGGACTTGTCTACCTTGAGTCCCATTAGCCTATTCAGCACTACCCCACTAGTGATAGTAATTGTCTCAAGGTCCTCCCTTCCCACATTCCCATGACCAGTAATTTTTGGCATGGTCTTTGTGTCTTCCACTGTGAAGACCGAAGCAAATTGTTATAAGCAAATGTTACAAGGACACCCTCAAAGCCTCCCTGATAAAGTGCGACATCCCCACTGACACCTGGGAGTCCCTGGCCAAAGACCGCCCTAAGTGGAGAAAGTGCATCTGGGAGGGCGCTGAGCACCTCGAGTCTCATCGCCGAGAGCATGCAGAAACCAAGCGCAGGCAGCGGAAGGAGCGTGCGGCAAACCAGTCCCACCCTCCCTTTCCCTCAACCACTGTCTGTCCCACCTGTGACAGAGACTGTAATTCCTGTATTGGACTGTTCAGTCACCTGAGAACTCACTTTTAGAGTGGAAGCAAGTCTTCCTCGATTCCGAGGGACTGCCTATGATGATGATGATGATTGCGGATACTCCTTTAATATAACAGTGTCAGAAGATTGTACCACTTTAGTTGTTTTGAAAGCATTATCTTTGTAGTTTGATCGAAGAGCAGTCAATAAACTGAGTGCCTTCATTGCATAACTTGTCTTGAGAAACCTGAGACAGCGAGATAAAAATATACACAAATGATCCATAAAATGATTACATATTAGCAAACAACAAGATCAACTTGTATTTTTATAGTGCCTTTAACATAGTAAAACGTCCCACGGTGCTTCACAGGAAAAGAAAACTTAAAGAAAGACTTGCATTTATATAGCGCCTTTCACGACCACCGGTCATTCCAAAGTGTTTTACAGCCAATGAAGTACATTTGGAGTGTCATCACTGTTGTAATGTGGGAAAGGAGCCATTATCAAACAGAATTTGACACCGAGCTGCATAAGTAGAAATTAGGGCAGGTGACCAAAAGTTTGGTCAAAGAGATAGGTTTTAAGGAGCGTCTTAAAAGGAGAAGAGAGAGGTAGAGAGGCGGAGAGGTTTAGGGAGGGAGTTCCAGAGCTTGGGGCCCAGGCAACAGAAGGCACGGCCACCGATGGTGGAGCGATTATAATCAGGGATGGTGAGGAGGGCAGAATTAGAGGAGTGCAGACATCTCGGGGGGTTGTGAGGCTGGAGGGTGTAATAGACTATTAAACTGACCAGAATATAGACCGTTTAATTCAATGCATATTAGGAGAATAACTGCCTTAGGAGCTTTGTGGTGGTGAGTGCAGAGCCATGGAGTAAGGGTTTTATTGTGATAGTGTGAAGGTGGATTAGTGGACACTGTATTGTGAGATCCTGACATAAGCAACACATGTCTTAGAGAGTTCATGATCATCAGAGGCGGTCCCTCGAACGAGGATGACTTGCTTCCATATGGGCTCACAGGTGTTTCGATGAAGGACCTGATGTTCCAGTCCTGAACTCCAATTGAAGGGTGGAAGATGCCTGTGCGTGGATTGTTTTAACGTGGGGTGACCGTTGCACACCAGCCACCACACGGGGCTTGACAGAGCGAGGTCTTGGTCCAGTGGCAATGGTTAACCAGGACGACTGGAGACCAGCTCTGCTGCACGGACCTAGTGCGCTCACATATCGCAGTGTGGGCTGGGCCCGTGCTGTCCCTGGGCCCTCGCCTCTCCTGGGCCCCGAACCCTCATTCACCGCACCTTCGCCACGATCCCTCTCCGCTCCTCCACTATAAAAATACTCGCCGCACCTCCGCACCAAACATTTAACGCTCCGCCACCGGGATCTCTCACCGCTCCGCCACCGCGATCTCTCGCCGCTGCTCCGCATCAAACATTCGCCGCTTCTCCGTCACGATCTGTCGCCGCTCCTCCGCACCAAACATTCGCCGCACCTTCGTCACGATCTCTCGCCGCTCCTCCGCCATGATCGCCCGCCGCTCCTCCACCCCGATCTCTCGCCGCTCCTCCACCATGATCTCTCGCCGCTCCTCCACCATGATCTCTGGCCGCTCCTCCACCACGATCTCTCGCCGCTCCTCCACCATGATCTCTCGCCGCTCCTCCACCACGGTCTCTCGCCGCTCCTCCACCATGATCTCTGGCCGCTCCTCCACCACGATCTCTCGCCGCTCCTCCACCATGATCTCTGGCCGCTCCTCCACCACGATCTCTCGCCGCTCCTCCACCATGATCTCTGGCCGCTCCTCCACCACGATCTCTCGCCGCTCCTCCGCCCCGATCTCTCGCCGCTCCTCCACCATGATCTCTCGCCGCTCCTCCGCCCCGATCTCTCGCCGCGCCTCCGCCCCGATCTCTCGCCGCTCCTCCGCCCCGATCTCTCGCCGCTCCTCCGCCCCGATCTCTCACCGCTCCTCCGCCATGATCTCTCGCCGCTCCTCCACCACGATCTCTCACCGCTCCTCCACCACGATCTCTCGCCGCTCCTCTGCCGCGATCTCTCGCCGCACCTTCGTCTCGATCTCTCGCCGCACCTTCGTCACGATCTCTCGCCGCTCCTCCGCCGCGATCTCTCACCGCTCCTCCGCACCAAACATTCGCCGCTCCGCCACCGCGATCTCTCGCCGCTCCTCCGCCCCGATCTCTCGCCGCACCTTCGTCACGATCTCTCGCCGCTCCTCCGCCCCGATCGCTCGCCGCTCCTCCGCCCCGATCTCTCGCCGCTCCTCCGCCCCGATCTCTCGCCGCTCCTCCGCCCCGATCTCTCGCCGCTCCTCCGCCGCGATCTCTCGCCGCTCCTCCGCCGCGATCTCTCGCCGCACCTTCGTCATGATCTCTCGCCGCTCCTCCGCCACCGCGATCTCTCGCCGCTCCTCCGCCCCGATCTCTCGCCGCTCCTCCGCCCCGATCTCTCGCCGCTCCTCCGCCACCGCGATCTCTCGCCGCACCTTCGTCACGATCTCTCGCCGCTCCTCCGCCCCGATCTCTCGCCGCTCCTCCGCCCCGATCTCTCGCCGCTCCTTCGCCCCGATCTCTGGCCGCTCCTCCGCCCCGATCTCTCGCCGCTCCTCCGCCCCGATCTCTCGCCGCTCCTTCGCCCCGATCTCTCGCCGCTCCTCCGCCCCGATCTCTCGCCGCTCCTCCGCCCCGATCTCTCGCCGCTCCTCCGCCCCGATCTCTCGCCGCTCCTCCGCCGCGATCTCTCGCCGCACCTTCGTCGTGATCTCTCGCCGCTCCTCCGCCCCGATCTCTCGCCGCTCCTCCGCCACGATCTCTCGCCGCTCCTCTGCCGCGATCTCTCGCCGCACCTTCGTCGCGATCTCTCGCCGCTCCTCCGCCCCGATCTCTCGCCGCACCTTCGTCACGATCTCTCGCCGCTCCTCTGCCGCGATCTCTCGCCGCTCCTCCGCCCCGATCTCTCGCCGCTCCTCCGCCCCGATCTCTCGCCGCTCCTCCGCCCCGATCTCTCGCCGCTCCTCCGCCCCGATCTCTCGCCGCTCCTCCGCCCCGATCTCTCGCCGCTCCTCCGCCCCGATCTCTCGATACTCCTCCGCCCCGATCTCTCGCCGCTCCTCCGCCACGATCTCTCGCCGCTCCTCCGCCCCGATCTCTCGCCGGACCTTCGCCCCGATCTCTCGCCGCTCCTCCGCCGCGATCTCTCGCCGTTCCTCCTCCGCCCCGATCTCTCGCCGCTCCTCCGCCACGATCTCTCGCCGCTCCTCCGCCCCGATCTCTCGCCGCTCCTCCGCCCCGATCTCTCGACACTCCTCCGCCCCGATCTCTCGCCGCTCCTCCGCCACGATCTCTCGCCGCTCCTCCGCCCCGATCGCTCGCCGCTCCTCCGCCCCGATCTCTCGATACTCCTCCGCCCCGATCTCTCGCCCCTCCTCCGCCCCGATCTCTCGCCGCACCTTCGCCCCGATCTCTCGCCCCTCCTCCGCCCCGATCTCTCGCCGCTCCTCCGCCCCGATCTCTCACCCCTCCTCCGCCCCGATCTCTCGCCCCTCCTCCGCCCCGATCTCTCGCCGCTCCTCCGCCCCGATCTCTCGCCGCTCCTCCGCCCCGATCTCTCGCCGCTCCTCCGCCCCGATCTCTCGCCGCTCCTCCGCCCCGATCTCTCGCCGCTCCTCCGCCCCGATCTCTCGCCGCTCCTCCGCCCCGATCTCTCGCCGCTCCTCCGCCACGATCTCTCGCCGCTCCTCCGCCGCGATCTCTCGCCGCACCTTCGCCCCGATCTCTCGCCGCTCCTTCGCCCCGATCTCTCGCCCCTCCTCCGCCCCGATCGCTCGCCGCTCCTCCGCCCCCATCTCTCGCCGCTCCTCCGCCCCCATCTCTCGCCGCTCCTCTGCCACAAAACACTCGTCGCACCTCTGCCAGGATCACCCACCGAATCTCAGCCACGATCCCTCATCGCTCCTCTGCCCCGATCACTCGCCGCAAGTCCGCCATGACCTTCCCGCTCCTCTGCTGTACCAGGGCCCCACCGAAGCTCCTGCCCACGCTCCAAACGCCGACCTGAGTCCTGATAACGTCACCGTGTCGCCCACCTCGAAGCCGTTGCACATTTGGAGTGGCTCGTGCTGGAAGCTGCCGTGGCTTCAGCGCTTCCTTTAGCCCTGACCATCGTGGGCCACCCTGACCATCGTGGGCCACCCTGACCATCGTGGGCCACCCTGACCATCGTGGGCCGCCCTGACCATCGTGGGCCGCCCTGACCATCGTGGGCCACCCTGACCATCGTGGGCCACCCTGACCATCGTGGGCCACCCTGACCATCGTGGGCCACCCTGACCATCGTGGGCCACCCTGACCATCGTGGGCCACCCTGACCATCGTGGGCCACCCTGACCTCCGCAGGTCGGGGCTATAAATGGAGCGAGCTTCAACAGCTTACAGCGTGAGCGGACACAAGAGGCAGAGCGTTACACTTGTGCTCGTTGACGTTACCTTCACACGGTGTACATAACCTCCAGGGCAAGGTGACGTTACGAGATGGTAACCTCCAATTCAACAGTGCTTTATGTATTAGTGAGCAATCAAGTTTGAGCCATGTATGTTTTACACCAAACACTACGAATAATTTCAAATCATTTTTTTTGAATGGATGGAGTTAGATGGTAATTTGAAAAAAACGCATTCCTGGGATGTGGGCGTCGCTGGCAAGGCTGGCATTTATTGCCCATCCCTAAATGCCCTCGAGAAGGTGGTGGTGAGCTGTCTTCTTGAATACAACTGAGTGGCTTGTTGGGCCACTTCAGAGGACCCATTGCTGTGGGTCTGGAGTCACATATCGGCCAGACCGGGTAAGGGCGGCAGATTTCCTTCCCCTAATCATCAGTCCCTCGGAATCGAGGAAGACTTGCTTCCACTCTTAAAATGAGTTCTCAGGTGGCTGAACAGTCCAATAGGAGAACCACAGTCTCTGTCACAGGTGGGACAGACAGTGGTTGGGGGAAAGGGAGGGTGGGACTGGTTTGCCGCACGCTCCTTCCGCTGCCTGCGCTTGCTTTCTGCAAGCTCTCGATGAAAGGGCATTAGTGAACCAGATGGGTTTTTACGATGATAGTTTCACAGTCACCATTACCGATACTGGCTTTTTATTCCAGATTTATTTAATGAACTGAATTTAAATTCCCCAGCTGCCCGTGGTGGGATTTGAACTTATGTTTAAAAAAGGGGGCAGGCAATAGGCAGGTAACTATAGGCCGGTTAGTTTAACATCTGTAGTGGGGAAAATGCTTGAAACTATCATTAAGGAAGAAATAGCGGGACATCTAGATAGGAATAGTGCAATCAAGCAGATGCAGCATGGATTCATGAAGGGGAAATCATGTTTAACTAATTTACTGGAATTCTTTGAGGATATAACGAGCATGGTGAATAGAGGTGTACCGATGGATGTGGTGTATTTAGATTTCCAAAAGGCATTCGATAAGGTGCCACACAAAAGGTTACTGCAGAAGATAAAGGTACGCGGAGTCAGAGGAAATGTATTAGCATGGATTGAGAATTGGCTGGCTAACAGAAAGCAGAGAGTCAGGATAAATAGGTCCTTTGCCGGTTGGAAATCAGTGGTTAGTGGTGTGCCACAGGGATCAGTGCTGGGACCACAACTGTTTACAATATACATAGATGACCTAGAGGAGGGGACAGAGTGTAGTGCAACAAAATTTGCAGATGACACTAAGATTAGTGTAGAGGACTCAGAGAGGCTGCAAGGAGATTTGGATAGGTTAAGCGAATGGGCGAAGGTTTGGCAGATGGAATACAATGTCGGAAAGTGTGAGGTCATCCACCTTGGGAAAAAAAACAGTAAAAGGGAATATTATTTCAATGGGGAGAAATTACAACATGCTGCGGTGCAGAGGGACCTGGGGATCCTTGTGCATGAAACACTTTTAGGATTTTGTTAATGCTTCCACTGCGTCGGGGAATTGAACCTCGGTCTCCCGCGTGACAGTCGAGTATGCTCACCACTATACTAATGAGCTCTACTCCTTGTGCATGAATCCCAAAAAAGTTAGTTTGCAGGTGCAGCAGGTAATCAGGAAGGCGAATGGAATGTTGGCCTTCATTGCGAGAGAGATGGAGTACAAAAAGCAGGGAGGTCCTGCTGCAACTGTACAGGGTATTGGTGAGGCTGCACCTGGAGTACTGCGTGCAGTTTTGGTCACCTTACTTAAGGAAGGATATACTGGCTTTGGAGGGGGTGCAGAGACGATTCACTAGGCTGATTCCGGAGATGAGGGGGTTACCTTATGATGATAGATTGAGTAGACTGGGTCTTTACTCCTTGGAGTTCAGAAGGATGAGGGGTGATCTTATAGAAACATTTAAAATCATGAAAGGGATAGACAAGATAGAGGCAGAGAGGTTGTTTCCACTGGTCGGGGAGACTAGAACTAGGGGGCACAGCCTCAAAATACGGGGGAGCCAATTTAAAACCGAGTTGAGAAGGAATTTCTTCTCCCAGAGGGTTGTGAATCTGTGGAATTCTCTGCCCAAGGAAGCAGCTGAGGCTAGCTCATTGAATATGTATTCAAATCACAGATATAGATTTTTAACCAATAAGGGAATTAAGGGTTACGGGGAGAGGGCGGGTAAGTGGAGCTGAGTCCACGACCAGATCAGCCATGATCTTATTGAATGGCGGAGCAGGCTCGAGGGGCTAGATGGCCTACTCCTGTTCCTAATTCTTATGTTCTTATGTCTCCGGATCATTAGCCCGGGACTATGGATTACTTAGCATAGTATTGAGTGCGTCGTACTGCTTTGTTCCCGCGACGAGCTATTTGTCGGCATGGGAGGAGACGGTGAATAATTTCAGACGAGTTGCAGGGTCAGTGAGGAAGGGCAGCTGGAGAATGTTAAGCACAGAGGCAGCAGGATGGAAGGTTTCGGGCCGGATTTGCCTGACCAACTCCAGGGCAGCCTGATGAAAGATGAGCAGCTATGGAGATGGACAAGTAGCCCAGCAGATCCCGAGTTCAAATCCCACCACGGCAAAAAGAGCGGTCTGGAATCTGCGGCCCCCAGCGGGTGAGCGCGAGGTGTGTAAGCGCCCATACGGAGGCGCGCAGGTTCCGGGTTTTCGTGCGTGAACGCATGCACGGAGACCGGGAACTTGCGATTTGTCAAGAATCTTTTAGACCGATCCAGCTCCTCCCCGGGAGACGGGTTTCCACAGGCGGAGAGAGTTGGGGCTATTTGCCCAGCAAATGCCCGAGAAATTCTTACACCTGACCAACATAAGAGTTTAACAAAAGCATGAAAATAAACTGTTATCAATAATTTATACATTTAAAAACCTGTGAAATAAGATACATTTATTTTGTGCCCCTTTTTAACACGTGTACGTTTATTTTTCAAAAAATTAAATTTTTGTTTTCAATAAAAATGCCATTTGAATTAATTTCAAATGTGTAATTTATTTGAAGCGTATGTGTATTTTTGGGGTGTTCCCATTCGTGTTTATGGGGTTTCCATAGAAACGGACATGAATGGGGATCCCCTTCTGTCATTGGTTGGCCGGCCCATGTGATTCCAGGGGCGCTCGCGATCCGCCTGCACCCCCGAGATACTCGGGCTTCTCCCCGCGGGTACCCGGAGTGCCCCAGGACCGCGAGTCTCCGTACCTCCCGGACCCCCGAGATACGCGGGTCTCTCCCCGCGGGTACCCAGAGCGCCCCAGGACCGCGAGTCTCCGTACCTCCCGGACCCCCGAGATACTCGGGCTTCTCCCCGCGGGTACCCGGAGTGCCCCAGGACCGCGAGTCTCCGTACCTCCCGGACCCCCGAGATACGCGGGTCTCTCCCCGCGGGTACCCAGAGCGCCCCAGGACCGCGAGTCTCCGTACCTCCCGGACCCTCGAGATACGCGGGAATTCTATTTGTGGATCGGAGGCGATTCCCCGTGGGAAGCCCCCCCCCTCCCCACCGCAAATTCAAGGCCGATAAATCGGGATGTTTCCGGCCGGGCACTAGGAAATCCCAACCCATCGTAAATCTCCTCTGTACCCTCTCCAGTACAATCACATCTTTCCTGTAATGTGGTGACCATAATGGCCTCCGGGCAGCCAGGAACAGGCAATAAAGCTCGGCCTTGTCAGTGTGGCCCACAGCTACATCCCGACCCCTGACAGCGTTGGTCTGCATTGAGCTCTGGAGGGTCAGAATGCAAACACCGGAATACTGCCAACCATGTCCCTCTCCTATCTCGATGTTGCTGCAACATCAGCCGCCCGATTTCCTGCACCTCTGCCTCCAGCACAAACGCCAGCCATTTGGGCCCCAGCGGGTCATCAGACTTGTGTGTCTGTTGGGAGCTTTTGACCGTGAAATTTAAATGTTGGTGATCAAAAAACAGAACCAGGCAAGTGAACACAGTTTGTGCAGTGTCAGCCGTGGCTGAGTGAGCAGCACCCTCGCCTCCGAGTCAGAGGGTGATGGGTTCAAGTCCCACTCCAGGGACTTGAGCACAAAAATCTAGGCTGGCACTCCCAGTGAAGTTCTGAGGGAGCGGCGCACTGTCGGAGGGGCAGTACTGAGGGAGTGCCGCACTGTCGGAGGGGCAGTACTGAGGGAGTGCCGCACTGTCGGAGGGGCAGTACTGAGGGAGCGCTGCACTGTCGGAGGGGCAGTACTGAGGGAGTGCTGCACTGTCGGAGGGGCAGTACTGAGGGAGTGCTGCACTGTCGGAGGGGCAGTACTGAGGGAGTGCTGCACTGTCGGAGGGGCAGTACTGAGGGAGTGCTGCACTGTCGGAGGGGCAATACTGAGGGAGTGCTGCACTGTCGGAGGGGCAGTACTGAGGGAGTGCCGCACTGTCGGAGGGGCAGTACTGAGGGAGTGCTGCACTGTCGGAGGGGCAATACTGAGGGAGTGCTGCACTGTCGGAGGGGCAGTACTGAGGGAGTGCTGCACTGTCGGAGGGGCAATACTGAGGGAGTGCTGCACTGTCGGAGGGGCAGTACTGAGGGAGCGCTGCACTGTTGGAGGGGCAATACTGAGGGAGTGCTGCACTGTCGGAGGGGCAGTACTGAGGGAGCGCTGCACTGTCGGAGGGGCAGTACTGAGGGAGCGCTGCACTGTCGGAGGGGCAGTATTGAGAGAGCGCCGCACTGTCGGAGGGGCAGTACTGAGGGAGTGCTGCACTGTTGGAGGGGCAGTGCTGAGGGAGCGCTGCACTGTCGGAGGGGCAGTATTGAGAGAGCGCCGCACTGTCGGAGGGGCAGTGCTGAGGGAGTGCCGCACAGTCGGAGTGGCAGTGCTGAGGGAGCGCTGCACTGTCGGAGGGGCAGTACTGAGGGAGCGCAGTGCTGAGAGAGCGCCTCACAGTCAGAGGGGCAGTGCTGAGGGAGCGCTGCACTATCGGAGGGGCAATACTGAGGGAGCACTGCAGTGTTGGAGGAGCAGTACTGAGGGAGCACAGCACTGTTGGAGGGGCAGTACTGAGGGAGCGCCGCACCGTTGGAGGGGCAGTACTGAGGGAGTGCCGCACTGTCGGAGGGAAAGTACTGAGGGAGCGCTGCACTGTCGGAGGTGCTGCCTTTCGGATGAGATATTAAACCGAGGCCCCGTCTGCTCTCTCAGGTGGATGTAAAAGATCCCATGACACTATTTTGAAGAAGAGCAGGGGAGTTCTCCCCGGTGTCCTGGGGCCAATATTTATCCCTCAATCAACATCACTAAAACAGATTATCTGGTCATTATCACATTGCTGTGTGTGGGAGCTTGCTGTGCGCAAATTGGCTGCTGTGTTTCCCACATTACAACAGTGACTGCACTCCAAAATGTAATTCATTAGCTATAAAGCGCGTTGAGACGTCGGGTGGTCGTGAAAGGCGCTATAGAAATGCACGCCTGTCTTTCTTGAGCCCATTGAATAGTTAACTCTGAGAAAACAGCTTCAAATCCTCAAGCTCCTCACAGAATCGTAGTCCCCATCCCCTGAACTTTGTACGTATGCATTCAGACATAACATCTCCTGGTCTCAAACGGCAGATTATTCCTTGATAAATCAGGAGCACCAGCCTTTCTATATGTGAGGGAGAAAGGAATAGAAGGATGGGGTGATGGGGTGAGATGGAGAGGGGAGGGAGGGGGCTGGTGTGGAGCATAAACCCCGGCACGGAGCGGTGGGGCATAAACCCCGGCACGGAGCAGTGGGGCATAAACCCCGGCACGGAGCGGTGGGGCATAAACCCCGGCACGGAGCGGTGGGACATAAACCCCGGCACGGAGCGGTGGGGCATAAACCCCGGCACGGAGCGGTGGGGCATAAACCCCGGCACGGAGCGGTGGGGCATAAACCCCGGCACGGAGCGGTGGGGCATAAACCCCGGCACGGAGCGGTGGGGCATAAACCCCGGCACGGAGCGGTGGGGCATAAACCCCGGCACGGAGCGGTGGGGCATAAACCCCGGCACGGAGTGGTGGGGCATAAACCCCGGCACGGAGCGGTGGGGCATAAACCCCGGCACGGAGCGGTGGGCCCAATGGCCTGTGCCGTAAAATTCAACCTAATCCTTTTTATGTTATCGTCATGTGCAAAGTGTATTGGGACATGATCATTGCGATGCAGAAATATAACCCACTCCATAAAGTTAAATGGAAAGTGATTGCAGAGGGTAGATAGCAGGAAGTGGGTTTCGACACTGTAATCTAATCAGGAGGAGAGTTATAAAAGACTTTAGCTTGAGTTTAGTGTTCAGTAATCACCGCTGGTTATTGGTTTGCTCTTATGCTAACTTTGAAAAGTCACTTTGCAATTTCTTAACTTTGGAACCAGCAAGCAGTGTCTCTGTAATTACAGGATGATACTCCTTCTCACAAACACCTTTGACCTGGAGGAAACGGCAATAAAGTCGGACACTCTCGACGAGTGGATAAAGTACCTGAACTCTACGTTGCCGGACAAATTTTCCGCCATTTCTTCACAACTCGAAATCTGTGACCTGCAGTCTCACTTGGACACGGTAAATTGGCTGTGGTTTTTTGCCTTTAACACCGTAAAAAAATAATGTATCTATCACAGGGCTAAAAATTTGGTTGCTTAACGCCACCGTTACCGCCCACTGCCCGAGCACGGCGATGTCAGCGCCTCCCGCGAACTTCAGCAGGGTTTAGCGGCGGCACCAACCGTGAGCGCTGCGCTCGCTAGCCCCGCCCACTGGGTGATGTCACCGAGTGCTCATCATCATAGGCAGTCCCTCGGAATCGAGGAAGCCTTGCTTCCACTCTTAAAATGAGTCCTTAGGTGGCTGAACAGTCCAATACCAGAGCCACAGTCCCTGTCACAGGTGGGACAGACAGTGGTTGAAGGAAAGGGTGGGTGGGGAGTCTGGTTTGCTGCACGCTCCTTCCACTGCCTGCGCTTGATTTCTGCATGCTCTCTGTTATGTCTATAATGTACTTATGAATGACTCCATGAGGCAATGTGTTGTATTCAAACTGTAGTGACCTTGGTCCTTTATCCGTAACTCCAGAGTGAGGCAGCTGCATGGTGGCTGCCCTTTTATACAGCCCCAGCCACCAGGGCAGGAAACCCCGGTCTCCACCAGTTGCACCCTCTAGTGGTGCCAGCATAGTATATACACAGTGTAAACCTTATGGATAGTACATCAGGTAAACAAGTCTCCATCTTATGCAACTATACAGTGACTACACAGAGAGTATATCTATAGTCTGCCTATACAACACTCTTGGCGACGAGACTCGAGGTGCTCAGCGCCCTCCCGGATGCACTTCCTCCACATAGGGCGGTCTTTGGCCAGGGACTCCCAGGTGTCGGTGGGGATGTTGCACTTTATCAGGGAGACTTTGAGGGTGTCCCTGTAACGTTTCCTCTGCCCACCTGGGGCTCGCTTGCCGTGCAGGAGTTCCGAGTAGAGCGCTTGCTTTGGGAGTCTCGTGTTTGGCATGCGGACAGTGTGGCCTGCCCAACGAGTGTGCAACGCCCCCATAGTGCCCGGCGATGCTTCTGACAGGAGCGCAGGCATCACGGAGAAGCTGCCGGGGCGATAAGTCCAAGGGGGAGCAGCCGAGCTGGTAAAATGATTTTTTCCCCCCCCATTAATGCATCTCCCTGAGACGCTGCGCACTGTGGTTTAGCTGCCTTAGCCTTTCCTTAACGTTTGGGGGTGGTCCAGGTGACCTACCCTTTAAGCACTGGGACACTGGTCTCTGAGCGCCAGAACATCAACAGCTCTCCCTCAATAGCGGCCCTGGAATCGGTGATGGAATATTTACAGCACGGAAGGAGGCCATTTCGGCCCATCATGTCCATCGTGTGCACAGTTTTGGTCTCATAAGAACATAAGAAATAAGAGCCTGCTTCAGGTTCTAGGGGCCAAATGGCCTACTCCTGCTCCGCCATTCAATAAGATCATGGCTGATCCGATCATGGACTCAGCTCCACTTTCCCGCCCGCTCCCCATAACCCTTTACTCCCTTATTGCTCAAAAATCTGTCTATCTCCGCCTTAAATTTATACAATGACCCAGCCTCCACAGCTCTCTGGGGCAGAGAATTACACAGATTCATGACCCTCTGAGAGAAGAAATTCCTCCTCATCTCAGTTTTAAATGGCCGACCCCTTATTCTGAGACTATGTCCCCTAGTTTTAGTTTCCCCTATGAGTGGAAACATCCTCTCTGCATCCACCTTGTCGAGCCCCCTCAGAATCTTATATGTTTCAATAAGATCACCTCTCATTCTTCTGAACTCCAATGTGTATAGGCCCAACCTACTCAACCTATCTTCATAAGTCAACTCCCTCATCTCCGGAATCAACCAAGTGAACCTTCTCTGAACAGCCACCAATGCAAGTTTATCCTTCCTTATATACGGAGAACAAAACTGTACGCAGTACTCCAGATGTGGCCTCACCAATACCCTGTACAGTTGTAGCAGGACTTCTCTGCTTTTATACTCCTTATCTCCTTATCTGTGCAAGGATATACTTGCCTTGGAGGCGGTGTAACGAAGGTTCACCAGAAGGTTCACGCAGCATTCGAAATAAAGTAAATGAGTTGACGGCACAAATCATTACAAATGGGTATAATTTGGTGGCCATTACAGAAACGTGGTTGCAGGGTGGCCAAGACTGGGAATTAAACATACAGGGGTATCTGACAATTCGGAAAGATAGACAAGAAGGGAAAGGAGGTGGGGTAGCTCTGTTAATAAAGGATGATATCAGGGCAATTGTGAGAGACGATATTGGCTCTAATGAACAAAATGTTAAATCATTGTGGGTGGAGATTAGAGATAGTAAGGGGAAAAAGTCACTGGTGGGCGTAGTTTATAGGCCCCCAAATAATAACTTCACAGTGGGGCGGACAATAATCAAGGGAATAATGGAGGCATGTGAAAAAGGAACGGCAGTAATCATGGGGCATTTTAATCTACATATCAATTGGTCAAATCAAATCGCACGGGGTAGCCTGGAGGAGGAATTCATAGAATGCATACGGGATTGTTTCTTAGAACAGTATGTTACAGAACTTACAAGGGAGCAAGCTATCTTAGATCTGGTCCTGTGTAATGAGACAGGAATAATAAATGATCTCCTAGTAAAAGATCCTCTCGGAATGAGTGATCACAGTATGGTTGAATTTGTAATACAGATTGAGGGTGAGGAAGTAGTGTATCAAACGAGCGTACTATGCTTAAACAAAGGGGACTACAGTGGGAAGAGGGCAGAGTTGGCTAAAGTAGACTGGGAACACAGACTAAACGGTGGCACAATTGAGGAACAGTGGAGGACTTTTAAGGAGCTCTTTCATAGTGCTCAACAAAAATATATTCCAGTGAAAAAGAAGGGCGGTAAGAGAAGGGATAACCAGCCGTGGATAACCAAGGAAATAAGGGAGAGTATCAAATTAAAAACCAATGCGTATAAGGTGGCCAAGGTTAGTGGGAAACTAGAAGATTGGGAAAATTTTAAACGACAGCAAAGAATGACTAAGAAAGCAATAAAGAAAGGAAAGATAGATTACGAAAGTAAACTTGCGCAAAACATAAAAAGCTTTTACCGATATATAAAACGGAAAAGAGTGACTAAAGTAAATGTCCCTTAGATGAGAAGGGGGATTTAATAATGGGAAATGTGGAAATGGCTGAGACCTTAAACAATTATTTTGCTTCGGTCTTCACAGTGGAAGACACAAAAACCATGCCAAAAATTGCTGGTCACGGGAATGTGGGAATGGAGGACCTTGAGACAATCACTATCACTAGGGGGGTAGTGCTGGAAAGGCTAATGGGACTCAAGGTAGACAAGTCCCCTGGTCCTGATGAAATGCATCCCAGGGTATTAAAAGAGATGGCGGAAGTTATAGCAGATGCATTGGTTATAATCTACCAAAGTTCTCTGGTCTCTGGGGAGGTACCAGCGGATTGGAAAGCAGCTAATGTAACGCCTCTGTTTAAAAAAGGGGGCAGACAAAAGGCAGGTAACTATAGGCCGGTTAGTTTAACATCTGTAGTGGGGAAAATGCTTGAAGCTATCATTAAGGAAGAAATAGCGGGACATCTAGATAGGAATAGTGCAATCAAGCAGACGCAGCATGGATTCATGAAGGGGAAATCATGTTTAACTAATTTACTGGAATTCTTTGAGGATATAACGAGCATGGTGGATAGAGGTGTACCGATGGATGTGGTGTATTTAGATTTTCAAAAGGCATTCGATAAGGTGCCACACAAAAGGTTACTGCAGAAGATAAAGGTACGCGGAGTCAGAGGAAATGTATTAGCATGGATCGAGAATTGGCTGGCGAACAGAAAGCAGAGAGTTGGGATAAATGGGTCCTTTTCGGGTTGGAAATCGGTGGTTAGTGGTGTGCCACAGGGATCGGTGCTGGGACCACAACTGTTTACAATATACATAGATGACCTGGAAGAGGGGACAGAGTGTCGTGTTTGCAGATGACACAAAGATTAGTGGGAAAGCGGGTTGTATAGAGGACACAGGCTGCAAAGAGATTTAGATAGGTTAAGCGAATGGGCTAAGGTTTGGCAGATGGAATACGATGTGGGAAAATGTGAGGTCATCCACCTTGGAAAAAAAAACAGTAAAAGGGAATATTATTTGAATGAGGAGAAATTACAACATGCTGAGATTTCGATGGACCTGGGGGTCCTTGTGCATGAATCCCAAAAGGTTAGTTTGCAGGTGCAGCAGGTAATCAGGAAGGCAAATGGAATGTTGGCCTTCATTGCGAGAGGGATGGAGTACAAAAGCAGGGAGGTCCTGCTGCAACTGTATAGGGTATTGGTGAGGCCACAGCTGGAGTACTGCGTGCAGTTTTGGTCACCTTACTTAAGGAAGGATATACTAGCTTTGGAGGGGTTACTGAGACGATTCACTAGGCTGATTCCGGAGATGAGAGGGTTACCTTATGATGATAGATTGAGCAGACTGGGTCTTTACTCCTTGGAGTTCAGAAGGATGAGGGGTGATCTTATAGAAACATTTAAAATCATGAAAGGGATAGACAAGATAGAGGCAGAGAGGTTGTTTCCACTGGTCGGGGAGACTAGAACTAGGGGGCACAGCCTCAAAATACGGGGGAGCCAATTTAAAACCGAGTTGAGAAGGAATTTCTTCTCCCAGAGGGTTGTGAATCTGTGGAATTCTCTGCCCAAGGAAGCAGTTGAGGCTAGCTCATTGAATGTATTCAAATCACAGATAGATAGATTTTTAACCAATAAGGGAATTAAGGGTTACGGGGAGCGGGCGGGTAAGTGGAGCTGAGTCCACGGCCAGATCAGCCATGATCTTGTTGAATGGCGGAGCAGGCTCGAGGGGCTAGATGGCCTACTCCTGTTCCTAATTCTTATGTTCTTATGTATGTTCCTGGGATGAGAGGGTTGTCCTATGAGGAGAGATTGAGTAGAATGGGTCGATAATCTCTGGATTTTAGAAGAATGAGAGGTGATCTCATTGAAACATACAAGATTCTGAGGGGGATTGACAGGGTAGATGCTGAGAGGATGTTTCCCCCCGGGCTGGAGAGTCTAGAACCAGGGGTCACAGTCTCAGGATAAGGGCTCGGCCATTTAGGACTGAGATGAGGAGGAATTCTCTGCCCCGGAGGGCTGTGGATGCTGAGTCGTTGAGTATATTCAAGGCTGAGATCGATAGATTTTTGGACTCTCAGGGAATCGAGGGATATGGGGATCGGGCGGGAAAGTGGAGTTGAGGTCGAAGATCAGCCGTGATCTTATTGAATGGTGGAGCAGGCTCGAGGGGCCGAATGGCCGACTCCTGCTCCTAATTCTTATGTTCTAATAAAGGATATAAGGAGAAAGTGTTTCCAATGGCAGAAAGCGGTGACCAGAGATACACAGATTTAAGGTGATCGGCAAAAGAACCCGAGGGGGAGATGAGGAGAATGTTTTTACGCAGCGAGTTGTTGTGATCGGGAACGCGCTGTCTGAAAGGGCGGTGGGAGCAGATTCAACAGTAACGTTCAAACCGGGAAGTGGATAAATCCTTGAAGGGGGAAAATTTGCCAGGCTGTGGGGAGTGGGACTAATTGGAACGCTCTATCATAGAGCCGGCACAGGAACGATGGGCTGAATGGCCTCCTTCTGTGCCGTATCATTCTATGAGTCTACGCCTGTTTATGTAAAGGCGTTCAACCCAGTGACTTTAGACGTGAGATTGCTGCCACTGAGCCAAGGCTGAATTAATTTTATTTGAATATGCAAATAATTCCACACATGCATTATTCGGTCCTAATGTTACAGTAAGCAACCTGAAAGCACCATGACTAGATAATATCGCCACATTATTTTTAACAGTAATTTATAATATGCTGCCACAAAGGCTTCACTGGTTAAATGAGTCGTTGGGCCACACAGAACATGAAGGTTCTAAATGTGATTCACAACCGTTCCCCACCACTCTCTGTTCCCTGTCACTGAACCAATCCCGTATCCATGCTGCCAGCGTCCCTTTTATTCCATGGGCTTCAACTTTGCTGGAGAGCCTGTTATGTGGCACTTTGTTGAAAGCCTTTTGGAAATCCATGTACACCACGTCAACCACATTGCCTTCATCAACCCTCTCTGTTACCTCATCAAAAAACTCCATCAATTAGTTAAACACGATTTAACTTTAACAAATCCGTGCTGGCTTTCCTTAATTAATCCCCACTTGTCCAAGTGACTGTTAATTTTGTCCCTGATTATTGTCTCTAAAAACTTCCCCATCACCGAGGTTAAACTGACCGGCCTGCAGTCACTGGGTTTAACCTTACACCCCTTTTTGAACAAGGGTGTAACATTTGCAACTCTCCAGCCCTCCGGCACCAGCCCCGTATCTAAGGAGGATTGGAAGGTTATGGTCAGTACCTTCGCGATTTCCTCCTTCACTTCCCTCAGCGTCCTGGGATGCATCCCATCTGGTCCTGGTGACTTATCGACTTTAAGTACAGCTAGCCTTTGCAGTACCTGGTCTTTATCAATGTTTATCCCATCCAGTATCTCCTCTGCCTCCTCCTTCACTCTGTCTATGGCAGCATCTTCTCCCTTGGTGAGGTCAGATGCAAAGTATTCATTTAGTCCCTCAGCCATACCCTCTGCCTCCATGCGTAGGTCTCCATTTTGCTCTTTAAATCAGCCCCTTCCATTTACTATTTATATGTCTATTTAATTGGAGAGAGACTGCAAAGTGCTGCAGTACAGCGGGACCTGGGGGTCCTTGTACATGAAACACAAAAAGTTAGTCTGCAGGTACAGCAAGTGATCAGGAAGGCAAATGGAATGTTGGCCTTTATTGCAAGGGGGATGGAGTATAAAAGCAGAGAAGTCCTGCTACAACTGTACAGGGTATTGGTGAGGCCACACCTGGAGTACTGCGTGCAGTTTTGGTTTCTGTATTTAAGGAAGGATATACTTGCATTGGAGGCAGTTCAGAGAAGGTTCACGAGGTTGATTCCTGAGATGAGGGGGTTGTCTTATGAAGAAAGGTTGAGTAGGTTGGGCCTGTACTCGGAGTTCAGAAGAATGAGAGGTGATCTTATAGAAACGTATAAGATTCTGAGGGGGCTCGACAGGGTAGATGCAGAGAGGATGTTTCCCCTCGTGGGGGAATCTAGAACTAGGGGGCACAGTCTCCGAATAAGGGGCCGCCCATTTAAAACTGTGCTGAGGGAGCGGCGCACTGTGGATGGCAGAGCAGGCTCGAGGGGCCAAATGACCGACTCCTGCTCCTATTTCTTATGTTCTTATGAAGACTTTAGGATTAGCTCTTATGTTAGCGGCCAATCTATTCTCTCTCTTTGCCCCTCTTAATTCCTTTTCCATTCCCCCTCTGAACTTTCTATATTCAGCCTGGTTCTCGCTTGTACGTTCAACTTGACATCTGTCAAATGACCCCTTTTTTCAGTTATCCAGTTATTCACAGGTACTTATCATTATGCCCCTCAACAAACTGGCTATTGTACATGAATGACCCTTCACAGCTGTTTTTTAATATTCGCTCCTGGGATGTGGATGTCGCTGGCAAGGCCGGCATTTATTGCCCATCCCTAATTGCCCCTTGAGAAGGTGGTGGTGAGCCGCCTTCGTGAACCGCTGCAGTCCGTGTGGTGAAGGTGCTCCCACAGTGCTGTTAGGGAGGGAGTTCCAGAATTGTGACCCAGCGACGATGAAGGAACGGCCGATATATTTCCAGGTCGGGATGGTGTGTGACTGGGAGGGGAACGTGGAGGTGGTGGTGTTCCCATGCGCCTGCTGCCCTTGTCCTTCTTGGCGGTCGAGGTCGCGTTGTTCTGAGCATGATCCTGACATCGAGTGGGGTCTACAGACCTATTTCCACCAGGGGCCATGGGGTTGCAATCAGGGCCAAGGCAAACTTTCCACTCTCTCTATCCCGGAGGCCATTCACAGCATATCTACTGCTGCCTGGCCAATTCTCCACACAACTGGGGCCTTCCTTGTCCATGTGACACAACGACTGGCAAGTTCAACAAGCTGTCAAGGGAATTGTGACAAAGCACGTCAATACTGTGACACACTAAGCAACTGTACCATCAGAGGATTCGGCTTTGTAAGGACTTTGACTCGCCTGCAGCAGGCCCACTGAATGCACCAAGCTCAGCGCTAGCAATGAATTTTCCGGTCCTTTGCGGAATCCCGGAGCGGGGTGAAAGGTGGCGGTGAGCACTCCAGCGCCCCGCGGTGATCCTCCGGTCGGGATTTGTGGCAGCAGGGACCAGCACCGTCGGGATGAGCTGTTGCCGGGTGTGTGCAACGCCTCTGGCTGCGACAACGGCAGGAATTTTGACTCTTGCCCGACCGGTCCGCCCGGAATCGCGCCTCGCAATGACCGCCTGGGAAATCAGAGCGGTCCGGTAATGGCCAGTGACGGTGAGGGAGGCAACATACTCCGAAGGTAAGTGCGAGTGTTTGTTCTTTGAATTGTTTCAGCGATTTGTGTTGTGGTGGCGGGGACGATGTTTTCAGAATATTTTTGTGTTGCCCCCCCCAGGCGTCTCTGGGAGCGCTCCCGGCCCAGCTCTTTAGCTCGGGAGTTTCCCATCCTAACGCCCCACGAGGGGGGGTACAACGCCTCCCTTAGCGCTGCGCCCCCTGACTTACCCACTGAGGCGCAAACTGTTCCCGGGCGCTAACTTTCCCACCCCGCCGACATTACCGCCCCGAAAACATCAAAGCCGAGAATCCAGCCCCAATGACTCGACGACTGTGCGTGTACACTCATGGACTTTGTCTCTTTCTTCTCCTAGGCTGCGGAAGGCACGGGACTTTCGTTTATCGTCTTCACTGAAGCAATTGTCCACATGCCCGGCCCGACACAGCTCTGGTCCGTGCTATACTTTCTGATGCTCCTGCTGTTGGGAATCGGCAGCATGATGGGAAACATGGCCGGAGTCATCACACCTCTGAGCGACATGAAAATCATTTCGGCGTATTTGCCGCGAGAAGCAATGATCGGTAAGCCATGTCTGCTGGCGCATTACTCTTCAGTTTCACTCGCCAAGGTCAGGATGTCAATGACCTGGGCATGTTGGCCTTTATTGTAAGGGGGTTGGAGTACAAGAGTAAGGAAGTCTTACTACAATTGTACAGGGCCCTGGTGAGACCACACCTGGAGTACTGTGCACAGTTTTGGTCTCCGTATCTTGGAGGTGGTGCAGCAAAGGTTCAGCAAACTCATTCCTGGGGTGAGAGGGTTGTCCTATGAGGAGAGATTGAGTAGATTGGGCCGATACTCTCTGGAGTTTAGAAGAATGAGAGGTGATCTCATTGAAACAGAAAGATTCTGAGGGGGATTGACAGGGTAGATGTTTCCCCCCGGGCTGGAGAGTCTAGAACCAGGGGTCACAGTCTCAGGATAAGGGGTCGGCCATTTAGGACTGAGATGAGGAGGAATTTCTTCACTCAGAGGGTGGTGAATCTTTGGAATTCTCTGCCCCAGAGGGTTGTGGATGCTGAGTCGTTGAGTATATTCAAGGCTGAGATCGATAGATTTTTGGACTCTTGGGGAATCGAGGGATATGGGGATCGGGCGGGAAAGTGGAGTTGAGGTCGAAGATCAGCCGTGATCTTATTGAATGGAGCAGGCTCGAGGGGCCGAATGGCTGACTCCTGCTCCTAATTCTTATGATGGAAAACGCGATTCCACGTTGTACAGCTCGTGTCAGCGTGAGCGGCCTGCAGGTCAGGAATGACGCAGGCCGGACATGGCGTTTCCCGTCCCTACTCCAGGATCACGCCTCAAAACTCCCACCGCCGTTCCTCACCTGTCCGCCATTGCAATACTTTGGGAAAGTTCGTAAAGCTCATGCTACGATGAACCTTGAACAACCTTCCTTCGTCGCTACCTAGCCACCGAGCCACCGAGCCACAGTGTCAGCCAATGGCTCAGTGGGTAGCACCCTCGACTCTGATCTACAGTCTCTGTCACAGGTACGGGGCAGACGGTGGTTGGAGGGACGGGTGGGTGGGGGGGGCTTGGGTTGCCGTGCGCTCCTTCCGCTGTTTGCGCTTGGCTTCCGCGTGCTCCCGGCGAGGAGACTCGAGGTGTTCAGCGCCTTCCCCGATGCTTCTCCTCCACTTTGGGCGGTCTCGGGTCAGGGTCTCCCAGGTGTCATTGAGAATGTTATATTTTTTCAAGGAGGCTTTCAGGGTGTCCTTGAAGCATTTTCTCTGCCCACCTGGGGCTCGCTTGCTGTGTCGAAGCTGCGAGTAGAGCGCTTGCTTTGGGAGTCTCGTGTCTGGGACATGCGAACAATGTGGCCCGCCCAGCGGAGCTGGTCGAGTGTGGTCAGTACTTCGATGCTGGGGATGTTGGCCTGAGAAAGAACACTCTCGTTAGTGCGTCTATCCTGCCGGTGGATTTGCAGGGTCTTGCGAAGGCAGTGTTGGTCAGACTTCTGCAGTGCTTTGAGACATCTACTGTATATAGCAACGTTTCACCAGCTAGGACGCCACTCCATTTCCCGCTCACTCAGCAATGGTAACCTAGGACGTAACAACTGCCACACGTACGTTCTCAGGGCCCCGGCAGGAAATCCCAGCAGGCTAGTGGTGGGCTGTTGGACAGGCTGCAGTCCCCAGGCACCACTACCCAGGCAAACATCTCCCACAAGTTATTTTTTACCAGTTTCTTGTCGAGTCCCCTGGTTTCCCGATGGCCTTTAGTTTAATTGGAAACTTATTGTGGCAGTTTGTTAACGTTTTGTGGAACTCTAGATAAGCTATCATAACTATTGGCGATGCCCTCTAATAGATGCACTGCAATCCAGGTAATGAGATTGTGGCGTGATGATCAGTGGGATGTTTTATCTCCTCTTTGCTTATCTGTCTGATTATTCCCCCCATCGCCTTAGCTTTGGTCGAACAGCTGTGCCAGCCGCGGTTCAGGGCGTAGCACCCTCGCCTCTGAGTCAGAAGGTCGTGGGTTCTATTATGCTCAGAATAACTCCACAAGACTGTGTTGTAAGCTCACCATTGTCACCTTGGTCTCTTTAATGTAACTCCAAAGTGAGGAAGCAGCATGGTTGATTTTATACCTACTTCCCCAGGGTGCACATGTGACCCTTAGGTCTCCCACAGGTCTGCCCCCTGGTGGTAAGTCTTACACATTGGTGAGGTTTGCATACGTAACATTACTTCCCCCCCCCCCAAAGTCTTATGTACAAGTTATTTACAGGTTGAGGTGATCTGGCGCTCTGCGTTCCCAGGTTGATCGCCTGAGTTGAAGTCCTGCCCTGGGGTGAGTTGGTTGGATCATTGCTGCACTGCAGTGTGGCTGGTCTGATCGGACTGTCGGGCATGGTGGGTTCATCCTCGTGGTTGACAGCGAGGTCGATTGTTGGTTGGGTGTGTGTGGGTGGATCATGGATGGTAAAGTCTTCTTCAAACTGTTCTTGGTTGTCAGTGAATCGCAGTTTGGTCTGATCCAAGTACTTTCTGCACGTTTGTCCATTCAACAATTTAACAACAAACACTCTACTCCCCTCCTTGGCTAAGACAGTGCCAGCAACCCATTTGACCGTAATTGAGAACAAACACAGGATCATTAACCTCAGTGTCACGCGATACAGCCGCGCGATCGTGGTACACGTTACCGTGACGCCGGGTTTCTATGTGATCCGGGTGGACTAAGGAGAGCCTGGTTTTGAGTGGTCTCTTCATTAACAATTCTGCCGGGGGAACCCCGATGAACAAGTGGGGTCGCGTCCGGTAGCTGAGCAGAACCCGGGATAGCCGGGTCTGCAGGGAGCTGTCCGTCACGGGTTTCAAGCTCTGCTGGATGGTTTGGACTGCCCGTTCCGCTTGACCATTGGATGCGGGCTTAAACGGTGCAGACCTGACATGCTTGATGCCATTGCGGGTCATAAACTCATTGAATTCCGAGCTGGTGAAACATGGTCCATTGTCACTAACAAGGACGTCGGGCAAACCATGGGTGGCGAACACGGCCCTGAGGCTTTCAATGGTGGACGTACATGATGACATTATTATACATTCAATCCATTTAGAGTAAGCGTCCACTGCTACTAGAAACATCGTTCCTAGAAAAGGGCCAGCGAAAGGGCCATGGACCGTGGACCACGGTTTGGAGGGCCATGACTACAGGCTCAGAGTGGCCTCCCATGGTGCATTGCTCAACTGTGAGCAAGTGTTGAATTGGTGTACACATGACTCCAATTCCGAGTCAATGCCGAGCCACCAAACGTGTGACCTGGCTATAGCCTTTATCATGACTATGCCTGGGTGGGTACTGTGTAGGTCGCGAATAAACGTTTCCCTGCCTTTTTTTGGCAAAACCACATGATTCCTCCATAGGAGACAATCCGATTTAATGGACAATTCATCCTTACGTCGGAACGGCTTAATTTCATCTTGCATTTCCCCGGGAACAACCGACCAGCTCCCATTGAGCACGCAGCTTTTTACTAGTGATAGCACAGGGTCCTGGCTAGTCCAGGTCCTGATCTGGTGAGCCGTGACAGGTGACCCCTCGCTCTCAGAAACATCCATGACCAGAAGCAAGTCTGCGGGTTGTGCCATTTCCACCACCCCCTTGTGGTGGGCAATGGTAGCCGACTGAGGGTATCAGCGCAGTTCTCAGTGCCTGGTCTGTGGCGGATTACATAGTCATACGCAGATAACGTTACTGCCCATCTTTGGTTGCGGGATGAAGCATTGGTGTTGATACCTTTGCTTTCTAAGAGCAGTGAAGTAAACGGTTTGTGGTCGGTTTCGAGCTCGAACTGGAGTCCAAATAGGTATTCGTGCATTTTCTTAACCCCGTATACGCATGCTAATACTTCTTTCTCAACCATACTGTAGGCTCTTTCAGCCTTAGATAAACTTCTGGATGCATATGCAACCAGTTGCAGTTTGCATGACACATTGGCTTGCTGTACAAAGATGCATCACAAGCTAGTACCAAACGTTTACATGGGTCATACAAGTAACTTGTTAGAGCATAGCAGGGTTCTGGCCTTATTAAAGGCTGTCTCTTGAGATTTACCCCAAACCGAGTCATCACCCTTGCGTAGCAATAAATGCAGGGGTTCCAGCAAAGTGCTCAACCCCAGTAGAAAGTTACCAAAATAGTTGAGAAGTCCCAGGAACGACCGCAGCTCCGTCACATTCTGTGGTCTGGGTGCATTCTTGGTGGCCTCCGTCTTGGAGTCCGTGGGTCTGATGCCGTCTGTCACAATCTTTCTCCCCAGAAATTCCACCTCTGGCGCCAGTAAAACACACTTGGAGCTTTTCAGCCTGAGTCCCACTCTGTCTTTAGAACCTCTTCCAGGTTGTGCAAGTGTGGTGATGTTGCGACCAGTGATCAGGATGTCGTCTTGTAACACCACGGTACGCGGAACCGATTTCAGCAGACTCTCCATGTCCCTCTGGAAGATGGCCGCCGCCGAGTGAATCCCAAAGGGCCATCTGTGGTATATGAACAGTCCTTTGTGCGTATTGATGCACGGCAATTTCTTTGACGGTTCAGCCAGCTCCTGTGCCATGTAAGCAGAGGTTAGATCCAGCTTGGTGAACGACTTTCCCCCTGCTAGCGTTGTGAACAGGTCCTCTGCTTTGGGTAGTGGGCACTGGTCCTGTAACGAGACTCGGCTGATCGTTACCTTGTAGTTCCCACAGATTTGACCGTCCCATCGCTTTTCAACCGGAACGATTGGACTGGCCCACTCGTTGAACTCGACTGGCGATATGGTTCCCTCTCGTTGAAGTCTGTCCAGCTCGACCTCGACTTTTTCTCTCATCATATTTGGGACTGCTCGGGCCTTGTGATGAACGGGCCGTGCATCAGGGACTAGACGGATCTGCACCTTGGCGCCTGTGAAGTTGCTGATGCCTGGCTCAAATAACGGCGGGAATTTGTTTAGCACCTGGGTGCACGGGGCGTCATCCACCGAAGACAACGCTTTGATGTCGTGCCAGTTTCATCGGATCTTTCCTAGCCAGCTTCTGTCGAACAGCGTTGGGCCATCGCCTGGTACAATCCATAGTGGTAAATCATGCACTATTCCGTCGTATGATACTTTCACTGCCGCATTGCCAATAACAAGTATGAGTTCTTTGGTGTAAGTGCGCAGCGTTGTGTGAATCGGGCTCAGTTTTGGCCTCTGTGTCTTGTTGCCCCACAGTTTCTCAAAAGCCTTCTGGCTCATGATTGACTGACTTGCCCCCGTGTCCGATTCCTTTGAATGCCGTTAAGTTTAACTTTTAACATTATCGGAGGGCTTTTGGTGATGAAGGTGTGTACCCCATACATGTCCTTTTCATCCTCCGGTTGTGTTCCCTCTCCTGCTTGTTCAGCGTGATCCGCGCCGGATCGGTTGTCCTCTGCCGACTCTGCCACATGGTGAGTCACAGGTGGTTTGCACATTCACTGGAGGTGCCCCATTGTTCCACAGCCCTTGCACACACAGGGCTTGAATCGACATTGATGGGCTCTATGACTGCCCCCGCAGCACCAACATAATGTTAATGAATTCGAATTCACGCCCCACAGCGGCCTCTGAGTCACCCTAGGTCTGGCCTCTGCAGGTGTGTAGGCCCTGCCAGGTACAGTTCTGCCTGCTGAAGGCGTTATTTTATGCACAGTACTTGCCGGTGAGCTTCGACGCTGTGAAGATATCTGTTTCATGGATATGAACGCATGGGCTATCGTGATGGCCTTGCTCAGACCTAGGGATTCTGCACACAGCAGTTTGTGAAGAATGACCTCGTGGCCGATTCCAAACACGAAAAAGTCCCGCAACATTTCCCCCCAAGGATCCGGTAAATTGGTATGGTCCTGCAAGACGTCTTAGGTCAGTGGCAAAGCTCGCCACGTCCTGGCCCTCGGAGCGATGGTGCGTGAAAAAGCGATACCCAGCCATTAGGATGTTCTCCTTCGGCTTGAGGTGTTCCCGAACCTACATAACGGGTTCAAGTCCCACTCCAGGGACTTGAGCACAAGAATCTAGCCTGACACTCCAGTGCAGTGCTGAGGGAGCGCCGCACTGTCAGAGGGGCAGTGCTGAGGGAGCGCTGCACTGTCAGAGGGGCAGTGCTGAGGGAGTGCCGCACTGTCGGAGGGGCAGTGCTGAAGGAGTGCTGCACTGTCAGAGGGGCAGTGCTGAGGGAGCGCCGCACTGTCGGAGGGGCAGTGCTGAAGGAGTGCTGCACTGTCGGAGGGGCAGTACTGAGGGAGCGCTGCACTGTCAGAGGGGTAGTGCTGAGGGAGCGCTGCACTGTCAGAGGGGCAGTGCTGAGGGAGCGCTGCACAGTCGGAGGGGTAGTGCTGAGGGAGTGCTGCACTGTCAGAGGGGCAGTGCTGAGGGAGCGCTGCACTGTCAGAGGGGCAGTGCTGAGGGAGCGCTGCACAGTCGGAGGGGTAGTGCTGAGGGAGTGCTGCACTGTCAGAGGGGCAGTGCTGAGGGAGCGCTGCACAGTCGGAGGGGTAGTGCTGAAGGAGTGCTGCACTGTCAGAGGGGCAGTGCTGAGGGAGTGCTGCACTGTCGGAGGGTCAGTACTGAGGGAGTGCTGCACTGTTGGAGGGGCAGTACTGAGGGAGTGCTGCACTGTCGGAGGTGCCGTCTTTCAGATGAGACGTTAAACCGAGGCCCCGTCTGCTCTCTCAGGTGGATGTAAAAGATCCCATGGCACTATTTCGAAGAAGAGCAGGGGAGTTCTCCCCGATGACCTGGGGCCAATATTTATCCCTCAACCAACATCACTAAAACCGATTATCTGGTCATTATCACATTGCTGTGTGTGGGAGCTTGCTGTGCGCAAATTGACTGCCGCATTTCCCGCATTACAACAGTGACCACACTCCAAAAAGTACTTCATTGGCTGTAAAGTGCTTTGGGACATCCAGTGGTCGTGAAAGGTGCTATAGAAATGCAAATCTTTCTTTTCAATGCCACGTTGCTCAATGTCAATGGCCGTGAGTCGAGAACCTCCTATTCCTCAGTTAGACCTGTGCCAGTGTTGCTATAGTGGTTTTGAACCAACTGTTTTAACGTACGCCGGAACAACAAGGGATTTCTTGCCAGCTTTCTGTTTTGCTTTTCCTTCCTCTTTCCCTGCCGCAGCTTGCCAGCTTCAACTTTGGGGGCACTGCCAAGCTGGTAGTGATTATTAACCAATAAGGGAATTAAGGGTTACGGGGAGCGGGCGGGTAAGTGGAGCTGAGTCCACGGCCAGATCAGCCATGATCTTGCTGAATGGCGGAGCAGGCTCGAGGGGCTAGATGGCCTACTTCTGTTCCTAATTCTTATGTTCTTATGTATGTTGGGGAAGTCCAGAACCAGGGGTCACAGTCTAAGGATAAGGGGTAAGCCATTTAGGACCGAGATGAGGAGAAATTTCTTCACCCAGAGAGTGGTGAACCTGTGGAATTCTCTACCACAGAAAGTTGTTGAGGCCAATTCACTAAATATATTCAAAAAGGAGTTAGATGAAGTCCTGACTACTAGGGGGATCAAGGGGTATGGCGAGAAAGCAGGAATGGGGTACTGAAGTTGCATGTTCAGCCATGAACTCATTGAATGGTGGTGCAGGCTCGAAGGGCCGAATGGCCTACTCCTGCACCTATTTTCTATGTTTCTATGTTTCTATGTTTCTATGATTGGATCAGCCATGAACTCATTGAATGGCGGAACAGGCTCGAGGGGCCGAATGGCTGACTCCTGCTCCTATTTCTTAGGTTTTTAAGTTCTTATGTTCAAAGGGCTGTCGAAGTTTGGAACTCTCTTCCGCAATTGTTGCTAAATCAATTGCTAATTCTAAATCTGAGATTGATAGATTTCTGTTAACCCAGCGTATTAAGGGACACAGGCCAAAGGCGGGGATATGGAGTTAGGTCACAGATCAGCTGCAATCCCATTAAATGGTAGAACAGGCTCGAGGGGCTGAATGGCCTCCTCCTGCTCCGATGAACTGGTGTGGGGTGGAGGAGGTCCATTTTTTGGGACACTGGCACCAGGAGGGACAGGAAGGAGCTGTGCAACTGGGAGAGGCTTCACCTGAAGCAAACTGCAACCAAGGTCCCAGCTGAAAGGATAAATAAGACTTTAGAACGGACTTTAAACCCATAAGGAGCGGGGAGGGAGCTGGGAATAAATAATAACCTGAAGGTAAGAGCATACAAAAATCAATCAATCAATCAATATATCATTACAACTTTGTGAATAGAAAAAGTTACAGCAATAATGGAAAGAAATAAAAACCAAGAAAGATTTGCATTTCTATAGCGCCTTTCACGACCACTGAACGTCCCAAAGCGCTTTACAGCCAATGAAGTACTTTTTGAAGTGTAGTCACTGTTGTAATGTGGGAAATGCAACAGCCAATTTGCATACAGCAAGCTCCCACACACAGCAATGTGATAATGAGCAGATAATCTGTTTTAGTGATGTTGATTGAGGGATAAATATTGGCCCCAGGACACCGGGGAGAACTCCTGCTCTTCTTCCAAATAGTGCCATGGGATCTTTTACATCCACCTGAGAGAGCAGATGGGACCTCGGTTTAACGTCTCGTCCAAAAAATGGTATCTCCGACAGTGCAGCACTCCCCTCTCTGACAGTGACATACTCCTTCAGTCATGCCCCTCCGACAGCGCGGCACTCCCTCAGTACTGCCCCTCCGACAGTGCGGCGCTCCCTCAGTACTGCCCCCTTCGACAGTGCGGTGCTCCCTCAGTACTGTCCCTCCGACAGTGCAGCGCTCCCTCAGTACTGCCCCTCCGACAGTGCAGAGCTCCCTCAGTACTGCCCCTCCGACAGTGCCGCACTCCCTCAGTACTGCCCCTCCAACAGTGCAGCATTCCCTCAGTACTGCCCCTCCGACAGTGCAGCATTCCCTCAGTACCACCTCTCCGACAGTGCGGCACTCCCTCAGTACTGCACTGGGAGTGTCGGCCTAGATTTTTGTGCTGAAGTCTCTGGAGTGGGACTTGAACCCACAACCTTCATGACTCACAGGCGAGGGTGCTGCTCACTGAGCCACGACTGACACCCTGACAACAGGATAAATAAGAGAGTAGAACGGACTGTAAACCTATAAGAAACGGGAATTGAGTCTGGAATAAACACTGCTGGTTTCCATTTGTCTTTCCCACACGGGAAAGAGGTCCCCAATATCCTGGCCCCCCCAAGAGACTACGGGATGGAGTGTTCCCCTCGCTCAGACATTCCTACTCTACCCCTGTCCCCTAAGGGACCACCGTTGGTTGAACTGGTCACATGTAGATTCTGGTATCCTCGGCCAGACAGTGATATCAGATTGGCAACATTGCGGCCGCAGAATCCTCTGCTTTCAGATTCCGCGGAGACGCGGAAGGAAATGTGTTGTTCTCCAACTCTCCCCGCTGACTTTCTGTTTGTGGTAAATGTGTTTTGTAGCCGGCCCCATAACCACAATGGTAGCACAGATCATACACAATACAGAGTGAGCCGAATTTCCATCATGACGCAGAGGTCGACTTTGGCCGAGTTTATTGGTCAATAAGGCGTGTATCAGATAGGGCATTGCTTCCCGCTTGGGAACTGCAATGTATTTGCTTCCTGGGTTCTTTGCTTAAGAATTCACAGCAACACATTGCTATTAAGAACCAGTTGGTTTATTAGCAAAGGTTTAACAATCGCACTACACATTACCGGTTCATCCACCAGGCTCACAACCACCTGCCCCATCGTGGATCCCCCGAACCCAACTGGCTGGGGTTTTATTGAGTCTTGTGAACATCACGTGACTGGCTAAGCCACTCACAGTGCAACTTCTTCAGAGGCTTCGGGGCGAATAGCATCATACTCTGTGGGTCTTTCTGCTTGTTCTTTAGAAATGCGAGGGTATACCTATCAGGAAGGGGTGAACAGGCTGGGTCTCTTTTCTCTTCAACAAAGAAGGCCGAGGGGTGACCTAATAGAGGTCTTTAAAATGATGAAGGATTTTGATAGAGTGGATCCAGAGAGAATGTTTCCACTTGTGGGGAAAAGCATAACTAGAGGCCATCAATATAAGATAGTCATCCAGAAACCCAATGGGGAATTCAGGAGAAACTCCTTTACCCAGAGAGCGGTGAGAATGTGGAACTCGCTGCCACAGGGAGGGGTTGAAGGGAATAGTATCAATGTATTTAAGGGGAGACTGGACAAGCCAATGGGGGAGACAGGAATAGAGGGTTATGCTGATAGATTTAGATGAGGAAAGACAGGAGGAGGCTCGAGTGGAGCATAAACGCCGGCATGGACTGGTTGGGCCGAATGGCCTGTTTCTGTGCCAAAGATCATCTCGAGTCTCTTCGCCGAGAGCATGTGGAAGCCAAGCGCAGGCAGCGGAAGGAGCGTGCGGCAAACCAGTCCCACCCTCCCTTTCCTTCAACCACTGTCTGTCCCACCTGTGACAGGGACTGTAATTCCCGTATTGGACTGTTCAGCCACCGAAGGACTCATTGTAAGAGTGGAAGCAATTCTTCCTCGACTTCGAGAGACTGCCAGTGATGAAGGAGTCACTGTGCCCGGCAATGATGCCATTGCCAGCTGCATGGCAGCCCGGGGCCGCTAACCTTTGTTTGGTAGAGAGGGAGGGAATGCACGTTTGGTCGGTCCTTGTGGTTTTATGTTTCTTTGTCCCTGTTGTGGTTCGGGGCCGTCACCAGATGCATTTTCTCATTCTCACTGCATCATCATCATCATAGGCAGTCCCTTGGAATCGAGGAAGACTTGCTTCCACTCTTAAAGTGAGTTCTCAGGTGGCTGAACAGTCCAAACGAGAACCACAGTCCCTGTCACAGGTGGGACAGACAATGGTTGAGGGAAAGGGAGGGTGGGACTGGTTTGCCGCACGCTCCTTCCGCTGCCTGCGCTTGGTTTCTGCATGCTCTTGGCGATGAGACTCGAGGTGCTCAGCACCCTCCCGGATGCACTTCCTCCACTTAGGGCGGTCTTTGGCCAGGGACTCCCAGGTGTCGGTGGGGATGTTGCATTTTATCAGGGAGGCTTTGAGGGTGTCCTTGTAATGTTTCCTCTGCCCACCTTTGGCTCGTTTGCCGTGAAGGAGTTCCGAGTAGAGCGCTTGCTTTGGGAGTCTCGTGTCAGGCATGCGGACAATGTGGCCCGCCCAGCGGAGCTGGTCGAGTGTGGTCAGTGCTTCAATCGTGTTTATGGGGTTTCCGTAGACACGGACATGAATGGGGATCCCCTTCTGTCATTGGTTGGGCCGGCCCATGTGATCCCAGGGGCGCTCGCGATCCGCTTGCACCCCCGGGATACGCGGGCCTCTCCCCGCGGGTACCCGGAGCGCCCCAGGACCGCGAGTCTCCGCACCTCCCGGACCCCCGAGATGCGCGGGAATTCTATTTGCGGATCGGAGGCGTTTCCCCGCGGGAAGCCCTACCGAGCCGCAAATTCAGGACCGTGACCTTACACGTGAGCGTTCTGATAGCGCAGCCTGGCTCGCTGTTAAGATGCTGACTGAAAGTGCTGTAAGGTCTTCCATCATCTCCGACTCAGGCAGTCTGATAGTCTGTAATGGCCCAGAAATCCCGGTCGGCTGCTTTCCGCGGGAGATCGAGGGGAAAAGCTTGAAAAAGAAGTGCCTCTACCTGTTCATGCTGCGCCCACCAGCAATCCCGGACCTGAGGCCTGCACTGACTGCGCGTCGCAGCACATGCACGTCGGCACATGCGCAGGGCGGGAGCTGCAGTCACATGGCTCTGGGCAGCCAATCAGGTAAAGTATGTTGTCATTCATAATAATGGGAACTCTGTAAGTTGGAGAACCCGTTGTTGTGAATGAGAAACCCCCCCCCAAAATACAAATAAAAAATAGAAAAAATACACCACATATTTTTATTAATTTAAATTAAACTTACTTATGTATTATTAAAAATATACATATCTTTCCAATTTTTAAAGAAGTTTTTTAAATTATGGTTTAAAATAAACTTACCGTAGTGGGGAGGGTTAACAATAAAATTTATAATTTTATTTTGTATGTTTTTAAACTCTTACGCCTGTAACAGTCGGCTATGTGCCTGCTTTTATCAGGCGCAAGAGTTTTGAGGACATTTGCTGGGCAATGTGGGTAAATCCTGCAAGCTTGCCCGTACAAATGTCCTCGCTCCCGAGATGTGGACGATGTGTCCATCTCCAGCTTGACAGGTTCGGAAAAGCTGGTTTTCAGCGCATATGCATTGTGCGCTAAAAAACGGCTTTTGTGATGCCTTCCCGGGTCTGTACACGCCCCGTACACGCCCCGTACACGCCCCGCTCGCGCCCCGACCGCACTCCGTACGGTACCCAAGGAGGCCGGGATTTCTGCCCCAATATCTCGGGCTGTAAACTGCACGCCCCAACTTGTTGATGAGTGAGATTAATCTGAACCAAGGCGAAACAACAGATTTCAGTAAATGACTGAAGAAGATGATTTGCTAAGCCGATATAAAACGCAGGTTCGGTCCCAGCTGAAGGATTGTTTCCAATTGTGGGCAACCGTACTTTAGGAAGGACATGAAGGCCTTGGAGAGAGGGTGCGGAAGAGATTTACGAGAGTGGTCCCAGGGATGAAGGACTTCAGTGATGTGGGTAGACTGGAGAAGCTGGGGCTGTTCTCCTTGGAGCAGAGAAGGTTGAGAGGAGATATGATCGAGGTGTTTAACACCATGAAGGGTTCGGATAAAGTAAATAAGGAGAGGCTGCTTCCAGTGGCTGAAGGGTTGATGACCAGAGGGCACAGATTTAAGGTGATTGGCATTTTTACGCAGCGAGTGGTTAGGATCTGGAATGTGCTGCCTGAGAGGCTGGTGGAGGCAGACTCAATCGCGGCTTTCAAAAGGGAGTTGGATAAGTAGCTGAAGGAAAAAGATTGCCGGGATCTGGGGAAAGAGCGGGGGAAAGGGACTGACTGGGTCGCTCTTCGAAAGAGCCAGCGCCGATTCGATGGGCCGAATGGCCTCCTTCTGTGCTGTACTGTTCTGTCATGGGTTCGCAGGTAATGTCACTCACCTTGACCACAACATTCATAGGAAAACCGAAATGACTAAAACTCCTTTGGGTGCAGGATTTCTGTCAGACTCTCGACTTGAGTAGATCCTTTACAAGAACATAAGAATTAGGAGCAGGAGTGGGCCATTCGGCCCCTCGAGCCTGCTCCGCCATTCAATAAGATCACGGCTGATCTTCGACCTCAACTCCACTTTCCCGCCCGATCCCCATATCCCTCGATTCCCCGAGAGTCCAAAAATCTATCGATCTCAGCCTTGAATATACTCAACGACTCAGCATCCACAGCCCTCTGGGGCAGAGAATTCCAAAGATTCACCACCCTCTGAGTGAAGAAATTCCTCCTCATCTCAGTCCTAAATGGCCGACCCCTTATCCTGAGACTGTGACCCCTGGTTCTCGACTCCCCAGCCCCGGGGAAACATCCTCTCAGCATCTACCCTGTCAATCCCCCTCAGAATCTTGTATGTTTCAATGAGATCACCTCTCATTCTTCTAAACTCCAGAGAGTATCGGGCCAATCTGCTCAATCTCTCCTCACAGGACAATCCCCCCACCCCAGGAATCAGTCTGGTGAACCTTCGCTGCACTCCCTCTGTGATAAGTAAATCCTTCCTTAGGTAAGGAGACCCAAACTGTGCTCCAGTGACCAGTCCATGACCATGACCAGTAACTCTGCTTTTGAACATGCAAAAGTAACATTTTCTTCAGCACCCCATCCTTTTGGTGAACTCCCAGGGGTCGAAATTTGTTTTTAATGTTGCCCGTTACCGCCGTAGAGGGGGCAGCTAACCAGCGGCTAGGTCGTTCTCATCTGAGAGGGGGCGGCTATGGGCAGCTAGGTCCTTACCGCCGGAGAGGGGGTGGCTATGGGCAGCTTGGTCGTTACCGCCGGAGAGGGGGTGGCTATGGGCAGCTAGGTCCTTACCGCCGGAGAGGGGGCGGCTATGGGCAGCTAGGTCCTTACCGCCGGAGAGGGGGCGGCTATGGGCAGCTAGGTCCTTACCGCCGGAGAGGGGGTGGCTATGGGCAGCTAGGTCATTACCGCTGGAGAGGGGGTGGCTATGGGCAGCTAGGTCCTTACCGCCGGAGAGGGGGCGGCTATGGAGAGGGGGTGGCTATGGACAGCTAGGTCCTTACCGCCGGAGAGGGGGTGGCTATGGGCAGCTAGGTCCTTACTGCTGGAGAGGGGGTGGCTATGGGCAGCTAGGTCGTTACCGCTGGAGAGGGGGTGGCTAACCAGCGGCTAGGTCCTTACCGCTGGAGAGGGGGTGGCTATGGGCAGCTAGGTCCTTACCGCCGGAGAGGTGTCAGCTATGGGCAGCTAGGTCCTTACCGCCGGAGAGGGGGTGGCTATGGGCAGCTTGGTCCTTACCGCCGGAGAGGGGGCGGTTATGGGCAGCTAGGTCCTTACCGCCGGAGAGGGGGCGGTTATGGGCAGCTAGGTCCTTACCGCAGGAGAGGGGGCGGCTATGGGCAGCTCGGTCCTTACCGCCGGAGAGGGGGCGGTTATGGGCAGCTAGGTCCTTACCGCCGGAGAGGGGGCGGCTAACGAGCGGCTAGGTCCTTACCGTTGGCGGCAACCGGTTCCTGGTCTGACGCGAAATGTAGTCGGGTGGTGGGGCGGATCCAAGACGTACCGCTGCGCGCTCGGCCGCCACCCGCGTGGTGACATCATCGAGCGCGCAATGCCCCCTTGCCGCCGCCGCTGCGATATTCGGTGATTACGGTGGCCTTACCGGCAGGCGTCGGTACAGCCGGGGAAAGGTGGTGGGACACCGGAGATCCCGGGGTGGGAGCGTCCAGGGATCAAAGTCAGCGGTGGTGATTATTTTTAGCATTTGTGTATTAACGGGACAAGTGGGGGAGTGTGGGTGTGGCTGAGGGAACTTTGCTTTTTGCATTTTTTTTTTAAACCTCACATGCCGGCAGCCTCCCGTGGGGAAACTCGGCCGGCCTCCTGAGCTCCCGCCCCGTTAGTGTCCGAGGGCGAGTGTGCGACGCACACCTTTAGCGCTGCTCCCTCAGCTTTGGGCAGTAAAGCTGAATTTTGCACAGTTTGAGGCGGCCCCTACTGCCCAGCACTCGGTCAGTGTCACCGCCTCAAACAGGGCGGGGCCGAATTTCAACCCCCCCAATGTTTTATTCGGATGCCATGGCTGTTTTTTGTGGACTGCACGCGCCACGTGAGGAGGGTCCCGCGTTGTAGAAATGAATCATTTTTATAACTCCTGAGATTGCAAGATTATTGCCAGCGAGAACAGGCGTTTCATGTAGTTTCACAATGACTGACAGAGAGTTAAGCAATGCCGAGTATAACAAGTGTCACAAGAAATAGGAGCAGGAGTCGGCCATTCGGCCCCTCGAGCCTGCTCCGCCATTCAATAAAGACCATGGCTGATCCGATCATGGACTCAGCTCCACTTCCCTGCCCGCTCCCCATAACCCTTCACTCCCTTATCGCTCAAAAATCTGTCTATCTCCGCCTTAAATATATTCAATGACCCAGCCTCCACAGCTCTCTGGGGCAGAGAATTCCACAGATTTACAACCCTCTGAGAGAAGAAATTTCTCCTCATCTCAGTTTTAAATGGGTGGCCCCTTATTCTGAGACCATGTCCTCTAGTTCTAGTCTCCCCCATCAGTGGAAACATCCTCTCTGCATCCACCTTGTCAAGCCCCCTCATAATCTTATACGTTTCGATAAGATCACCTCTCATTCTTCTGAATTCCAATGAGTAGAGGCCCAACCTCCTCAACCTTTCCTCATAAGTCAACCCCCTCATCCCCGGAATCAGCCGAGTGAACCTTCTCTGAACTGTCTCCAAAGCAAGTATATCCTTTCGTAAATACGGAGACCAAAACTGCACGCAGTACTCCGGATGTGGTCGGAGCAAATTCTAATGAGGCGACCCTGTTTGACGGGGCTGGTTCTAATTTCTGTGCACTGAGCGCTGTCTTTCTTTCCCCTCGCAGGAATTGTGTGCCTTGTCGCTTGCATCATTGGACTCGTTTTTAACATTGGATCAGGAAATTACTGGTTTTCTATATTCAATGACTATGCGGCGACCTTGTCTCTTCTGCTGATCGTGTTCGTTGAGGTCGTCGGCATCTGTTACATCTACGGAATAAGGAGGTGGGCCAATTGCACTTCTTTCGATCGTGACCTCCCACTGACCCCCGTGTCTTCGGCAATCTCAGTCGAACGTTGGTAGCCCTCTCTTGCCCCAGCCGCTGACTAAGGAAGCTAAGGACGGTGCCAAATTGAAAACAAAGGTGTACAATGTTGCGAAGATTAGTGGTAGGGCAGAGGACTGGGAAATTTTTAGGAACTAGCAAAGGACGACTAAAAAAGTAATAGAGAGAGAAGATAGATTATGAGCAAACTAGCAAGAAATATAAAAACAGACAGTTAGAGTTTCTATAGGAATATTAAAAAGAAAGAGTCGCTAAAATAAACGTTGGTCCCTTAGAGGATGAGACGGGGAATTAATAACGGGAAACAGGGAAATGGCAGAGACGTTGAACAAATATTTTGTATCGGTCTTCACGGTAGAATACACTAAAAGCATCTCAGTAATTAATAATCAAAGAGCTGTAGGGAGGGGGGAACTTAAAACAATCACTATCACCAGAGATAAAGTACCGGGCAATCTAATGGGACTAAAGGTGGACAAGTCCCCTGGACCTGATGGCCTGCATCCTCGGGTAATAAAAGAAGTGGCTGCAGAGATAGTGGATGCATTGGTTGTAATTTACCAAAATTCCCTGGATTCTGGAGAGATCCCAGCGGATTGGAAAATGTAACGCCCCTATTTAAGAAAGGAGGGAGACAGAAAGCAGGAAACTATAGACCGGTTAGCTAACGTCTGTCATTAGGAAAATGCTGGACTCCATTATTAAGGAAGCAGTAGCAGGACGTTTGGAAAAGCATGATTCAATCAAGCAGAGTCAGCATGGTTTTATCAAAGGGAAATCATGTCTGACAAATTTGTTGGAGTTCTTTGAGGATGTAATGAGCAGGGTGGATAAGTGGGAACCAGTGGATGTGGTGTATTTGCATTTCCAGAAGGCATTCGATAAGGTGCCACATAAAAGGTTACTGCACAAAATAAGAGCTCACCGGGTTGGGGGTAATATATTAAATACATTTTTATGCTTCTGAAAACTGTAGGCTCTGCAACTGAAGATGTTATTTGAAACCTATGAACCTTGACGTTTATGCAGATAAGAACATAAGGACTAGGAGCAGGAGTCGGCCATTCGGCCCCTCGAGCCTGCTCCGCCATTCAATAAGATCACGGCTGATCTTCGACCTCAACTCCACTTTCCCGCCCGATCCCCATATCCCTCGATTCCCCCAGAGTCCAAAAATCTATCGATCTCAGCCTTGAATATACTCAACGACTCAGCATCCACAGCCCTCTGGGGCAGAGTATGTAATAGTTAATGATTCTGTTTGGCAATTTACAGCCAAGGCCTCATGAAATATGTATTGTGCCATCTTTGAAAGATCGAAGAGGAAACTTGCTGTCACTGGTAACCAAAGTGCGGTTGGCAAGAGTTGTCTGGTTCAGTACCAATCATCTAGATATCTAAATATTGATTATCAACATTAGAAATAGGAGCAGGAGTCGGCAATTCGGCCCCTCGAGCCTGCTCCGCCATTCAATACGATCATGGCTGATCTGATCATGGACTCAGCTCCACTTCCCCGCCCGCTCCCCACAACCCTTCACTCCCTTATCATTCAAAAATCTGTCTATCTCTGCCTTAAATATATTCAATGACCCAGTCTCCACAGCTCTCTGGGGCAGAGAATTCCACAGATTCACAACCCTCTGAGAGAAGAAATTCCTGCTCATTTATGTTTTAAAACGGATGCTAAGAGCACACTGATAGGACTAAAGGCAGACAAGTCCCCTGGACCTGAAGCCCTGCATAGCTCGGCTCTTAAAAGAAGTGGCTGCAGAGATAGTGGATGAATTGGTTGTAATCTACCAAAATTCCCTGGATTCTGGAGCAGTCCCAGTGGATGCTAATGTATTAACCACAACCCCGTGAGCTCTCATCTCGTGCATTATAACCTTTTTACCTGGCATCTTATCGAATGCCTTCTGGAAATACAACAGTTCTGTTTCTGAGGGTATTTGCCACTTGGAGATTCCTGCCACTGTTGGAATGGGCAGAACGATCTGTTACTAGGGAGCGTTTCACTAATTGGCGGAGGACCCCCGACTGTTCGCTCAGCCTTGCTACACGCTCAACTCCCGCCAGGGCACAAGAGCACCTTCCCAGAGCGAGGTTATACGGAGGCAAGTCGGCTTGATGAGGGGGCAGGAGGGGGTTAACAAAACGTGTCTTTTTAACAATACAACTCCAGTTCTAACCATGTTCACAGAATCATAGAACGGTTACAGCACGGAAGGAGGCCATTCGGCCCGTCGAGCCCGTGCCGGCTCTCTGCAAGAGCCCCTCAGCCAGTCCCCCTCCCCCGCCCTTTCCCCGTAGCCCTGCAGTTTTTTCCTTCAGGTACTTATCCAACTCCCTTTTGAAAGCTGCGATTGAGTCTGCCTCCACCACCCTCTCAGGCAGCGCATTCCAGATCCTAACCACTCGCTGCGTAAAAAAGTTTTTCCCTCGTGTCGCCTTTGGTTCTTCTGCCAATCGCCTTAAATCTGTGTCCTCTGGTTCTCCACCCTTCCACCAATGGGAACAGTTTCTCTCTCTATCTACTCTGTCCAGGCCCCTCATGATTTTGAACACCTCGATCAAATCTCCTCTCAACCTTCTCTGCTCCAAGGAGAACAACCCCAGCTTCTCCAGTCTATCCCCGTCTCTGAAGTCCCTCATCCCTGGAACCATTCTCATCAATCTTTTCTGCCCCCTCTCTAAGGCCTTCACATCCTTCCTAAAATTATCATGTGTACATAGAAAGTGCCCATCGTCCTTTCTTCAGTTAGCCACCAATGGCGTGCGCGTCAGACGCAGCCCCTTGTCAGTGTGTGAAATTATTTTCAAGTTTCCTTTCGTAATAATTTATTATTTGCACACGGGTTGTGCTAATCTCAATTTAACTCCCCGTTGACGAGAAGGCTTACAGTCTTTGATCTTTTCGTGGAGTGAAGAATCATCATCATCATCATAGACAGTCCCTTGAAGTGAGGATGACTTGCTTCCACGCCGAAAAGGGATGAGTTCCCAGGTGTTTCAACGAAGGACCTAATATTCCAGGTCCCGAACTACATCCTGAAGGGTGGAAGATGCCTGTGTGTGGATTGTTTTAACGTGGGGTGACCGTTGCACACCAGCCACCACACGGGCTTGACAGAGCGAGGTCTTGGTCCAGTGGCAAGGGTTAACCAGGACGACTGGAGACCTGCTCTGCTGCACGGACCCAAGTGCGCTCACATATCGCACAGTGTGGGCTGGGCCCGTGCTGCCCCTGGGCCCTCGCCTCCCCTGGGCCCCGATCACATCCCTCTACAATCTCTCGCCGCTCCTTCGCCCCGACCTCGCCGCTCCTGCTGTACCTGCCCCACGCTCCAATCACCGACCTGGGTTATCGCTGCACTAAGGTATTCCATGTATTTCCCAGCCCTGCCTTGTGAAAGGAAATTTTTTTTTTAATCAAAGTTTAACTGTGGAAAAATACTGCCTCTGCACAGCAGTACTTCTGCAAAACATCCTTTTGGCAATCTGTCAAGTTCTCGTCTCTCACCAATAACTCAGAGGGCGGAGACTGACTTTAATTGCTGACTGAGGTCAGTTCCAGCACGTGAGTTCGGAATAGGATGGGAAATGTCTGCAAAATTCCCGAATCGGAAGCTACCAGAATACTCCTGGATTTCATCCCTGTATCACCCCACATAAACTCGAGGGGATTCAAAACTCGGCTGCCCCATGTCCTAACTCGCACCGAGTCCCGCTCACCCATCACCCCCTGTGCTCGCTGCCCCGTGTCCTAACTCGCACCAAGTTCCGCTCACCCATCACCCCCTGTGCTCGCTGACCCGTATCCTAACTCGCACCGAGTCCCACTCACCTATCATCCCCTGTGCTCACTGCCCCATGTCCTAACTCGCACCGAGAGTGAGAGTGAGATTGAGTGAGAGTGAGTGAGTGTGAGAGTGAGGGTGATTGAGAGTGAGTGAGAGTGAGAGTGAGAGTGAGAGTGAGTGAGAGTGAGAGTGGGAGTGAGTGAGAATCAGAGTGAGAGTGAGAGTGAGTGAGAGTGAGAGTGCTCACTGCCCCATGTCCTAACTCGCACCGAGTCCCGCTCACCCATCACCCCCTGTGCTCACTGCCCCATGTCCTAACTCACACCGAGTCCCGCTCACCCATCACCCCCTGTGCTCGCTGACCTGTATCCTAACTCACACCGAGTCCCGCTCACCCATCACCCCCTGTGCTCGCTGACCCGTATCCTAACTCGCACCGAGTCCCGCTCACCCATCACCCCCTGTGCTCACTGCCCCGTGTCCTAACTCGCACCGAGTCCCGCTCACCCATCACCCCCTGTGCTCACTGCCCCATGTCCTAACTCGCACCGAGTCCCGCTCACCCATCACCCCCTGTGCTCACTGCCCCATGTCCTAACTCACACCGAGTCCCGCTCACCCATCACCCCCTGTGCTCGCTGACCCATGTCCTAACTTGCACCAAGTCCCGCTCACCCATCATCCCCTGTGCTCGCTGACCCGTATCCTAACTCGCACCGAGTCCCACTCACCCATCACCCCCTGTGCTCGCTGACACATGTCCTAACTCGCACCAAGTCCCGCTCACCCATCACCCCCTGTGCTCGCTGACCCGTATCCTAACTTGCACCGAGTCCCGCTCACCTATCATCCCCTGTGCTCACTGCCCCATATCCTAACTCGCACCGAGTCCCACTCACCCATCACCCGCTGTGCTCGCTGACCCGTATCCTAACTCACACCAAGTCCCGCTCACCCATCACCCCCTGTGCTCGCTGACCCGTGTCCTAACTCGCACCAAGTCCCGCTCACCCATCACCCCCTGTGCTCACTGACCTACATTGGCTCTTGGTTAAGCAATGCCTCGATTTCAAAATTCTCATCCTGGTTTACAAATCCCTCCATGGCCCTCACCCCTCCCTATCTCTGTAATCTCCTCCAGCCCCACAACCCCCCGAGATGTCTGCGCTCCTCTAATTCTGCCCTCCTGACCATCCCTGATTATAATCGCTCCACCATCGGTGGCCGTGCCTTCTGTTGCCTGGGCCCCAAGCTCTGGAACTCACTTCCTAAACCTCTCCGCCTCTCTACCTCTCTTTCCTCCTTCAAGACGCTCCTTAAAACCGACCTCTTTGACCAAGCACCTGCCCTAATTTCTACTTATGTGGCTCGATGTCAATTTTTAAAATCTCGTAGCATTCCTGTGACGCGCCTTGGGGCGTTTCACTATATTAAAGGCGCTATATAAGTACAAGTTGTTGATGTATTATATTTCAATGAAATAGTTTTAAAGAGCTCTGTCCTCTTGTGTCAGGACCTCACATGACATTGCAATGCTCCTTTTAATCATTCCACCTTTAGGTAGATGCCAAGGCAGGGTAGGGTGGATTGGATGATGACCCTCAATAAGTAAATCATTGACTACTTCAAACCTGTCCCTTTCCTGGAGCCACTTTTCTGATTCACGCGTTGTGTTTGATCTGGTGTGTGTAACCATTGTTGGCTGCATTGAGTCATAGAAATCTATGGCGGAGGAAGAGGCCATTCAGCCATCGTGTCTTCTTGTTCATTTTTTGTCTCTAATATTTAGAAAAGAATGAAAGACTTGGATTTATATAGCGCCTTTCATGACCACTGGACGTTTCAAAGCGCTTTACAGCCAATGAAGTACTCTTGGGGTGTAGTCACTGTTGTAATGTAGGAAACGCGGCAGCCAGTTTGCGCACAGCAAGCTCCCACAAACAGCAATTTGATAATGACCAGATTATCTGTTTTAGTGATGTTGATTGAGGGATAAATATTGGCCCCAGGACACCGGGGAGAACTCCCCTGCTCTTCTTCCAAATAGTGCCATGGGATCTTTTGCATCCACCTGAGAGAGCAGACGGGCCCTCGGTTTAACGTCTTATCCGAAAGATGGCACCTCCAACAGTGTAGCACTCCTTCAGTACTGTCCCTCCGACAGTGCGGCGCTCCCTCAGTACTGTCCCTCCAACAGTGCGGCGCTCCCTCAATACTGACCCTCCGACAGTGCAGCACTCCCTCAGTACTGCCCCTCCGACAGTGCGGCGCTCCCTCAGTACTGTCCCTCCAACAGTGCGGCGCTCCCTCAATACTGACCCTCTGACAGTGCAGCACTCCCTCAGTACTGCACGGGGAGTGTCAGCCTAGATTTTGTGCTCAAGTCTCTGGAGTGGGACTTGAACCCACAACCTTCTGACTCAGAGGTGGGGTGCTGCCCACTGAGCCACGGCTGACACTAATATTTTTGTAGATATGGGACAGCAATACTGTATTGCTCTATTACGGGGAAATGCGATAATATAACTAGATCATCTGTATAGAGCAGAAGTTTTATTGACAAATCTTGCCAGGGGTCGGGAACCAGAGGACACAGATTTAAGGCGATTGGCAGAAGAACCAAAGGCGACATGAGGGAAAACGTTTTTACGCAGCGAGTGGTTAGGATCTGGAATGCGCTGCCTGAGAGGGTGGTGGAGGCAGACTCAATCGTGGCTTTCAAAAGGGAGTTGGTTAAGTACCTGAAGGGAAAAGATTGCAGGGCTCCGGGGAAAGGGCGGGGGAGGGGGACTGGCTGAGGTGTTCTTGCAGAGAGCCGGCACGGGCTCGACGGGCCGAATGGCCTCCTTCTGTGCTGTAACTGATATATATGCAGACTATAGATATACTCTCTCTGTAGTCACTGTATAGTTGCATGAGATGGAGACTTGTTACCTGATGTATTATCAATAAGGTTTACACTGTGTATATACTATGCTGGCACCACTAGAGGGTGCAACTGGTGGAGGCTGGAGTTTCTTGCCCCTGTGGCAGAGGCTGTCCACCAGAGGGCACTGCGGTGGGAGACCTGAGGGTCACCTGCATAGGTGTGCAGGGCCCAGTGTAAAAGGCTGCCCACCATGCTTGTGCCTCATTCTGGAGTTACGAATAAAGGACCAAGGTCACTACAATTTGAGTACAACACATTGCCTCGTGGAGTCATTCATAAGTGCATCACAGACATAACAGTAACCATTCTGGCTATATTTGGTCAGAACAGGAAACTGAAAGATTTGTAAACCCCTTAATGCGAGGAGTTGGGGCGGCTGGAGCAATGGACAGAAGTCTCTGAATCAGGAATACTGAGGGGCTTAGATGGAGGGGATAGAGGGCATAGTTTCAACTAAGGGGCCGCCCATTTAAAACTGAGATGAGGAGGAATTTCTTCTCTCAGAGGGTTGTAAATCTGTGGAATTCTCTGCCCCAGAGAGCTGTGGAGGCTGAGTCATTGAATATATTTAAGGCGGAGATAGACAGATTTTTGAGCCATAAGGGAGTAAAGGGTTATGGGGAGCGGGCGGGGAAGTGGAGCTGAGTCCATGATCAGATAAATGATCTTATTAAATGGCGTTGCAGGCTCGAGGGGCTGAATGGCCGACTCCGCCTCCTATTTCTGGTGTATGTTCTTAAGAAGAACCTGTTTCCCTTAGCAGAGAGGTCAATAACCAGGGGGCACAGTAATTGGTGGAAGGATTCACCATCATCGACAGTCCCTCGGAATCGAGGAAGACTTGCTTCCACTCTTAGAATGAGTCCTTAGGTGGCTGAACAGTCCAATACGGGAATTACAGTCTCTGTCACAGGTGGGACAGACAGTGGTTGAGGGAAAGGGAGGGTGGGACTGGTTTGCCGCACGCTCCTTCCTCTGCCTGCGCTTGGTTTCTGCATGCTCTCGGCGATGAGACTCGAGGTGCTCAGCGCCCTCCCAGATGCACTTCCTCCACTTAGGGCGGTCTTTGGCCAGGGACTCCCAGGTGTCGGTGGGGATGTTGCACTTTATCAGGGAGGCTTTGAGGGTGTCCTTTTAAGGAGAGGGTGTTGGAGTCTGGAACTCACTGCCTGAAAGGGTGGTAGAGGCAGAAACCCTCACCACATTTAAAAAGTACTTGGATGTGCACCTGAAGTGCCGTAACCTACAGGGCTACGGACCGAGAGCTGGAAAGTGGGATTAGGCTGGGTAGCTCTTTGTCGGCCGGCGCGGACACGATGGGCCGAATGGCCTCCTTCTGTGCTGTAAATTTCTGTGATTCTATGAGTACTGGCACTAGTCACAGACGGCAGTTTGTGGGTTAAATGGCAAACCAACAAAAAGGGTTGTAAAAATTTAGAAAGATACAAAACGCAGTAGACGATGTGTGAGGATCACCTCCGTGAAACAATGCCAAGGCTTTAGCAATAACGCAGGGTGTGAAATACCTGAGAGGCGATGGAAAGTCACGCAGAGAAACAGGAAGTGGGGACAAGAGAAAAAAGTGTGACCACTGTGTAATCTAAAATAAAAACACAAAATTCTTGAAGCGCAAAGCACGCAGGCTGAACCCGATTAGAGAAGATATTAACGTCATAACTGCGTCAGTCATAATGAGAAAATAGCGGTTTTATTAAAGTTAATGTTGTGCCCAAATGGCTTGATTGAAAACATGTTTTGCATTTATAATTTCGCGTGTATGCTCACTTCTGCGGAAGCAAGATAACAGACTTCACCCAGCAATTTAATAATTAAAATTACCATGGAACTTTAAGTGCCAGCCATGGCTCAGCGGGCAGAGGGTTGTGGGTTTAAGCCCCACTCCAGGGACCTGAGCCAAAACTCTAGGCTGACACTCTCAGTGCAGTACTGAGGGAGTGCCGCACTGTCGGAGGGGCAGTACTGAGGGAGTGCCGCACTGTCGGAGGGGCAGTACTGAGGGAGTGCCGCACTGTCGGAGGGGCAGTCCTGAGGGAGTGCCGCACTGTCGGAGGGGCAGTACTGAGGGAGTGCCGCACTGTCGGAGGGGCAGTGCTGAGGGAGCGCCGCACTGTCGGAGGGGCAGTGCTGAGGGAGCGCCGCACTGTCGGAGGGGCAGTGCAGAGGGAGCGCCGCACTGTCGGAGGGACAGTGCTGAGGGAGTGCCTCACTGTCGGAGGGGCAGTGCTGAGGGAGCACCGCACTGTCGGAGGTGCCGTCTTTCGGATGAGACGTTAAACCGAGGCCCCGTCTGCTCTCTCAGGTGGATGTAAAAGATCCCACGGCCACTATTTCAAAGAAGAGCAGGGGAGTTATCCCCGGTGTCCTGGGGCCAATATTTATCCCACAATCAACATCACTAAAACAGATTATCTGGTCATTATCACATTGCTGTGTGTGGGAGCTTGCTGTGCGCAAATTGGCTGCTGCGTTTCCCACAATACAACAGTGACTGTGCTTCATCGGCTGTAAAGCGCTTTGGGATGTCCTAAAGGCGCTCTAGAAATGCAAGTTCGTTCTTTAGTTAGTTGCAGATATGAACAGTTTTGATATTATCTGTGCTCATGAGATGGTAACTAATCGGCAAAGTATGTGTTACAGGTACCGGAGTGATATTGAAATGATGATAGGACACAAGCCCAACATGTACTGGGTCATCACCTGGGTATTTGTCAGCCCGCTTTTAATTATAAGCCTACTGATTTTTTATATTGTTGACTACGCTACGAAAGGAACACTAACGTACACTGCATGGAATTCATTAGAGGTAGGTGCATCGTCTGAGTCGGTTTACCATTTAACATCACTTTCCCATTGAGTATATTCAGCAGTACATGTACAGTAGACACCTCAAGTCACTGGAGAAATACCACCAACGATGTCTCCGCAAGATCCTACAAATCCCCTGGGAGGACAGACGCACCAACATCAGCGTCCTCGACCAGGCCAACATCCCCAGCACTGACCACACTCGACCAGCTCCGCTGGGCAGGGCCACATTGTTCGCATGTCCCAGACACGAGACTCCCAAAGCAAGCGCTCTACTCTGAACTTCTTCACGGCAAACAAGCCAAAGGTGGGCAGAGGAAACGTTACAGGGACACCCTCAAAGCCTCCCTGATAAAGTGCAACATCCCCACTGACACCTGGGAGTCCCTGGCCAAAGACCGCCCTAATTGGAGGAAGTGCATCCGGGAGGGCGCTGAGCACCTCGAGTCTCGTCGCCAAGAGCATGCAGAAACCAAGTGCAGGCAGCGGAAGGAGCGTGCAGCAAACCAGTCCCACCCTCCCCTTCCCTCAACCACTGTCTGTCCCACCTGTGACAGGGACTGTGGCTCTCGTATTGGACTGTTCAGTCACCTGAGAACTCACTCAGAGTGGAAGATTCTGAGGGACTGCCTGTCTACATTCAGGTAACTGGAGGTTCCTGGCACAGTGACGGTCGAGTCGGAGATGCCGCAGAGTGGCAGCGCACAGATTCTCACTGATGCCCTCTGCCTCCCTGTCCCTCCCCCGCCCCTCCCCCCCCCTCCCTCCCCCGCATGGCCCCATGGTGAGTGCGGAGGTACAGCCTCGAGACTCGGTGCTTCCCGCAGAGGTGCAGTGAATATCCCAAGACGGGACAACCTGTCGTAGCCCAACCAGCTCAAGAACATAAGAAATAGGAGCAGGAGTCGGCCATACTGCCCCTCGAGCCTGCTCTGCCATTCAATACGATCATGGCTGATCCAGTCATGGACTCAGGTCCACTTCCCTGCCCGCTCCCCATAACCCCTTATTCCCTTCTCGGTTAAGAAACTGTCTATCTCTGTCTTAAATTTATTCAATGTCCCGGCTTCCACAGCTCTCTGAGGCAGCGAGTTCCACAGATTTACAACCCTCTGAGAGAAGAAATTCCTCCTCATCTCAGTTTTAAATGGGTGGACCCTTATTCTAAGATTGTGCCCCCTAGTTCTAGCCTCCCCCATCAGTGGAAACATCCTCTCTGCATCCACCTTGTCGAGCCCCCTCATAATCTTATACGTTTCACCTTGATCAGATAAGATTATCTCTCGTTCTTCTGGATTCCAATGAGTAGAGACCCAACCTACTCAACCTTTCCTCATAACTCAATCCCCTCATCTCCGGAATCAACCTAGTGAACCTTCTCTGAACTGTCTCCAAAGCAAGTATATCCTTTCGTAAATATGGAATCCAAAACTGCACGCAGTATTCCAGGTGTGGCCTCACCAATACCCAGTATAGCTGTAATAAGACTTCCTGATCACTTGTTGTACCTGCATACTAACCTTCATGTACAAGGACCCGCTCAAGGGCAGCATTTGGAGCTAGCTGGGAGCACACCACTTGTGTACGGCCTCTTGGCCAAGGAATGGGCGCGTTTTGTGCAGTTTGTAGGATGGGCCAAAAGCCACAGGGGAATTCGGAAGGACTGACCTTGGGATGGAGAATGAGCATGAACGGACATCATTTGCCCTGATTAGAAGAATGAGAGGTGATCTTATTAAAACATCTAAGATTGTGAGGGGGATTGACGGGGTAGATGCTGAGAGGATGTTTCCCCCGGGCTGGTGAGTCTAGAACCAGGGGGCATTCTTCTCTTCTTGGGCGGTCCCTCGAAGCGAGGATGACTTGCTTCCATGCTAAAAAGGGATGAGTTCAATGAGTTCACAGGTGTTTCAATGAAGGACCTAATATTCCAGATCCCGAAGGGTGGAAGATGCCTGTGCGTGGATTTTTTTAACGTGGGGTGACCGTTGCACACCAGCCACCACACGGGGCTTGACAGAGCGAGGTCTTGGTCCAGTGGCAAGGGTTAACCAGGACGACTGGAGACCAGCTCTGCTGCACGGACCTAGTGCGCTCACATATCGCACAGTGTGGGCTGGGCCCGTGCTGCCCCTGGGCCCTCGGCTCTTCTGGGCCCCGATCACATCGCTTCACGATCACTCCCGCTCCTTCGCCCCGACCTCGCCGCTCCCGCTGTACCTGCCCACGCTCCAATCAGCGACCTGGGTTATGGTGACGTCCAATCCAATTGCTCTCTTCGATGCCGTCGCCCTCCTGCAGCAGCTCGTGCTGCACCTTGTAGAACCATGCCGTCACGCTGCTCCTGGACTGCCGCTCGCCACTCCTTTTATGTCTCCGACCTGTCGCTGATGGTCTCTCGCAGGTCTGGGCCGCCACGCTGCGCGTCACAGCCTCAGGGTAAGGGGTCGGCCGTTTAGGACTGAGATGAGGAGGAATTTCTTCACTCAGAGGGTGGTGAATCTTTGGAATTCTCTGCCCCAGAGGGCTGTGGATGCTGAGTCGTTGAGTATATTCAAGGCTGAGATCGATAGATTTTTGGACTCTCGGGGAATCGAGGGATATGGGGATCGGGCGGGAAAGTGGAGTTGAGGTCGAAGATCAGCCGTGATCTTATTGAATGGTGGAGCAGGCTCGAGGGGCCGAATGGCCGACTCCTGCTCCTAATTCTTATGTTCTTGTGTCGCCTGAGATGATGCTCAAACTGCTGGGTTGGGTTACACTAGAGCCAGCTGAAGGGATTACTAAGGCATTCGCTGTAATGTGATCTCAACGTACTAGATCACAATGGATTTCCCCAATATACCCTTTCGTTTAGCTGCTCAGAGTTGATATTTTGTGCTCACTGTGGGGGGTATCAGCGCTAGAAAATTGGCAGATAAATCATAGGCCGTGCACTCCATATTTGCCATGTGGGTTTCAGGCAGAAACTGCTCCACATCAGGAAGGAACATTTGCCCTTTAGTGTCGGAATTAGTGTCCAAATCATCATCATCATAGACAGTCCCTCGGAATTGAGGAAGACCTGCTTCCACTCTAAAAATTAGTTCTTAGGTGGCTGAACAGTCCAATACGAGAGCCACAGTCCCTGTCACAGGTGGGACAGACAGTGGTTGAAGGAAAGGGAGGGTGGGACTGGTTTGCCGCACGCTCCTTCCGCTGCCTGCGCTTGGTTTCTGCATGCTCTCGGCAACGAGACTCGAGGTGCTCAGCGCCCTCCCGGATGCTCTTCCTCCACTTAGGGCGGTCTTTGGCCAGGGACTCCCAGGTGTCGGTGGGGATGTTGCACTTTATCAGGGAGGCTTTGAGGGTGTCCTTGTAACGTTTCCTCTGCCCACCTTTGGCTCTTTTGCTGTGAAGGAGTAGAGCGCTTGCTTTGGGAGTCTTGTGTCTGGGACATGCGGACAATGTGGCCCACCCAGCGGAGCTGGTCGAGTGTGGTCAGTGCTTCAATGCCTCCAGCACAGACTGTTGGGCCGAATGGTCTGTTTCTGTGCTGCATATTTTACGTAAAATGTGAAAAGTGCGAAGTGATACATTTTGGTCGGAAGAACTAGGAGAGGCAATATAAACTAAAGTGGGTGCATGAACAGAGAGACCTGGGGGTATATGGGCACAGATCGCTGAAGGTGGCAGGGCAGGTTGAGAAAGCGGTTAAAAAAAACCATACGGGATCCTGGGCTTCATAAATAGAGGCACAGAGTACAAAAGCAAGGGAGTTATGAGGAACCTGTATAAAATGCTGGTTCGGCCCCAACTGGAGAATTGTGTCCAATTCTGGGCACCACACTGTAGGAAGGATGTGAAGGCCTTAGAGAGGGTGCAGAAAAGATTTACGAGAATGGTTCCAGGGATGAGGGACTTCAGTATCGGGGATAGATTGGAGAAGCTGGGGTTGTTCTCCTTGGAGCAGAGAAGGTTGAGAGGAGATTTGATTGAGGTGTTCAAAATCATGAGGGGTCTGGACAGAGTAGATAGAGAGAGAAACTGTTCCCATTGACGGGCAAACACATGGCAGCAGTATAACGTGGATAAATGTGAAGTTATGCATTTTGGTAGGAAAAACATAAGGACAAAGTATTATTTAAATGGTGATGGCTTGGGAAGTGTCGATGTACAGAGGGACCTGGGTGTCCTTGTACACCACTCAGTGAAAACAAACATGGTGCAGCAAGCAGTTAGGAAGGCAAGTGGTATGTTGGCCTACATTGCAAGAAGATTTGAGTACAGGAGCAAGGATGTCTTACTGCAGTTATACAGGGCCTTGGTGAGACCGCACCTGGAGTATTGTGTGCAGTTTTGGTCTCCTTACCGAAGGAAGGATATACTTGCCATAGAGGGAGTGCAGCAAAGGTTCACCAGACTGATTCCTGGGATGGCAGGATTGTCGTATGAGAAGAGATTGGGTCGACTGGGCCTGTATTCACTGGAGTTTAGAAGAATGAGAGGGGATCTCATTGAAACGTATAAAATACTGACGGGGTTGGACAGACTGGATTCGGGGAGGATGTTTCCCCGGGGCTGGGAAGTATCGAACAAGGAGTCACAGTCTCAGGATACGGGGTAGGAAATTTAGGACCGAGATGAGGAGAAATGTTCTCACTCAGAGGGAGGTGAACCTGTGGAATTCTCTACCACAGAAGGCTGTGGAGGCCAAGTCACTGAATATATTTAAGAGGGAGACAGATAGATTTCTAGACACAAAAGGCATCAAGGGGTATGGGGAGAAAGCGGGAATATGGTGTTGAGATAGAGGATCAGCCATGATCATATTGAATGGCGGTGCAGGCTCGAAGGGCTGAATGGCCTACTACTGCTCCTATTGTCTATGAAGGGTCGAGAACCAGAGGACACAGATTAAAGGCGACATGAGGAATCTCATGATGGGCCGAATGGCCTGCCGCTGCTACTTGTTCTGATGTTAGACAACATGATTCTGCTCGATTGTAGCGCACCATGTACATTGTGCTTTTAAACAGTCGCTGTAACGTTGTATCTTACAGGGACGATCGGTGAAGCTCGCATATCCTCCGTACGCCTTGGCTGTTATTGGACTTATGGTGGTTGCTTCCACAGCTTGTATTCCTTTGATCCCGTTAACTATGTACATCAGGAAGAAGCTCAAAAGAGAGAAATATCAGGGTTAAAGTGTTCATTTTGGATGTCTGAAAACTGTACTTTAAAGAAGAATTCTTTCTGGGCTCCGTGAAAAATAACCCAATATTATTATTATTATTTTTAAATACGCACTTTTTTGATAATTTTTAAATGCACGTATTCAGGAAAACAAGATGGATGCAAGTTCAGAAGAAAGGTGGCATTTAAAAAGAACAAATTGTATTTAACGTTGTAATACTCCGAAATCACCAATAAAACTTATAATACAGTCTGCACCACTTACACTGTCCCACTTAGTTGCCGATATCGGGCAAATAGCGATACATGTTTGGGAGCCAATTACATAAAGCAACGCTTAAAACGTATTGAGTTGCGGCAACTGTTTCTGGCAGTTCAATAAGTTTGCATTGCATTACTCTCAAGAAGCTCGACACCATTCAGGACAAAGCAGCCGCTTGATGGGCTCCCCATCCACCACCTTCAACACTCACTCCCTCCACCACCGGCGCCCCCTGGCTGCAGTGTGCACCATCTACAAGACGCACTGCAGCAACTCGCCAAGGCTTCTTCGGCAGCACCTCCCAAACCCGCGACCTCTACCGCCTAGAAGGACAAGGGCAGCAGGTACATGGGAACACCATCACCTCCACGTTCCCCTCCCAGTCACACACCATCCTGACTTGGAAATATATCGGCCGTTCCTTCATCGTCGCTGGGTCACAATCCTGGAACTCCCTTCCTAACAGCACTGTGGGAGCACCTTCACCACACGGACTGCAGCGGTTCAAGAAGGTGGCTCACCACCACCTTCTCAAGGGGCAATTAGGGATGGGCAATAAATGCTGGCCTTGCCAGCGACGCCCATATCCCAGGAACGAATTAAAAAAAATAATCCCCTGTGTTTACCAATTTACAAGACTGTGTTTATTTGCAACACCAGTAGGTGGGGCCAGGTTTCTGATTGGTCCCCTAGGAGGACAAGATGCACCCAACAGTCTGTTGGCAATGTGCAATTCCATCCTGCCTGCTGTGGAGTAATTCACGTTCTCCGCAATGTGAAATTTGATCCAGACTTCTCAGGCAGCCTACAGAAAGTGGAAGTGTAGTTAGCTTTGTGAAGATCCTCTGTTAGCTAGTCTTCTGCACTTGTAATTCTAGTCGTCCATGGCTGGTTAAATAAAAGACTTTGTACTCTAACTGGGGTTAGTTACTTCTTTGGAGTTTTATTTATCCTTCTGGAAGTGTAACACATTCTTTAATTCAGGACAAAGGGACCAAGTTCAAGGCTTCAGCTTTAAGGCAGTAGCGTTCATTAAAATAGGAAACAAGCGGTACACGAACGCGATGGTCTGCGGATCACCGGCGGTGCTGCTATAGCTGGAAGCGAGTGAGGATTTGACAGTCAATAAACCAACGCAGTGATTGCATGCACGGACATGTTTGAGCCGCTCTGTGATTGCACACCTGTACGGGGGCGGAGCCAAACCCATGCCCCGCCCCGGTGAGCCGCGTATGCGCCTGGACCATCCTCCCAGCTGCCGGCCTGGAGACGGTCAGGAGATCGGAGTAGGGCGATGGTTGGGTGTGGGGGTGTGGAGGGTGGGGGAACGGAGTGGGGAGAGAGGGTGGTGGGGGGGGGGGGGGCGAGAGGGGATCGTGGGGTGAGGGGTAGAGGGAAACGGAAGGGGGAGAGGAAAAGAGGAGAGGGGGAGAGGACCACTGACCTAAAGGCGAAATACCATTCTCTTTTTCTTCCTTTTTGATCAACGTGTGTAACTATTCCAACGCACTCCTGGTTGGCCCACATTCTACCCCTCATAAGCTAGAGGCGATTCAAAACTCGGCTGCCTGTGTCCTAACTTGCGCCAAGTTTAATGATTTAGATGAAGGAATTGAGTGTAATGTCTCCAGGTTTGCAGACGACACTAAGCTGGGTGGCGGTGTGAGCTGTGAGGAGGACGCTAAGAGGCTGCAGGGTGACTTGGACAGGTTAGGTGAGTGGGCAAATGCATGGCAGATGCAGTATAATGTGGATCAATGTGTGGTTATCCACTTTGGTGGCAAAAACAGGAAGGCAGAATATTATCTGAATGGTGGCAGATTATGAAAAGGGGAGGTGCAACGAGACCTGGATGTCATGGTTCATCAGTCATTGAAAGTTGGCATGCAGGTACAGCAGGCGGTGAGGAAGGCAAATGGTTTGTTGGCCTTCATAGCTAGAGGATTTGAGTATAGGAGCAGGGAGGTCTTACTGCAGTTGTACAGGGCCTTAGTGAGGCCTCACCTGGAATATTGTGTTCAGTTTTGGTCTCCTAATCTGAGGAAGGACATTCTTGCTATTGAGGGAGTGCAGCGAAGGTTCACCAGACTGATTCCTGGGATGGCTGGACTGACATTTGAAGAAAGACTAGAAACATATAAAATTCTGACGGGATTGGACAAGTTAGATGCAAGAAGAATGTTCCCGATGTTGGGGAAGTCCAGAACCAGGGGTCACAGTCTAAGGATCAGGGGTAAGCCATTCAGGACCGAGATGAGGAGAAACTTCTTCACTCAGAGAATTGTGTATCTGTGGAATTCCCTACCACAGAAAGTTGTTGAGGCCAGTTCGTTAGATATATTCAAAAGGGAATTAGATGTGGCCCTTACGGCTAAAGGGATCAAGGGGTATGGAGAGAAAGCAGGAAAGGGGTACTGAAGTTGCATGATCAGCCATGATCATATTAAATGGTGGTGCAGGCTCGAAGGGCCGAATGGCCTACTCCTGCACCTATTTTCTATATTTCTAAGTCCCGCTCACCCATCACCCCCTGTGCTCACTGACCTACATTGGCTCCCGGTTAAGCAATGCATCGATTTCAAAATTTTCATCCTTGTTTTCAAATCCCTCCATGGCCCTTGCCCCTCCCTGTGGTGTCCTTGCACCTTACGACAAAATCACACGAGGCATGTACTGCAGACACAGTCATTATGTGACCTCAATCTTTATTCCCAGGACCAAGGTGTGCTGACCCTGGGTGGGACCTCCCCTTTTATACCTGGTAACCCAGGTGAGGAGTGTCTCCCACAAGTTCACCCCCTGTGGCCAGGGTATGCATTTCTACGGTATGAGTAAAATGTACTGGAGTTGCATGAAGGTTACAGTTACATGAAGGTTATCGCTGTATGATGGTTACATACATGACACTCCCTATCTCTGTAACCTCCTCCAGCCCCACAACCCCCCGTGATGTCTGCACTCCTCTAATTCCGCCCTCCTGAGCATCCCTGATTATAATCGCTCCACCATCGGTGGCCGTGCCTTCTGTTGCCTGGGCCCCAAGCTCTGGAACTCCCTCCCAAAACCTCTCCACCTCTCTACCTCTCTTTGCTCCTTCAAGATGCCTCTTTAACCAAGCTTTTGGGAATCTGCCCTAATTTCTCCTTATACGTCTCGGTGCCAAATTTTTTATCTCATAACACTCCTGTGAAGCATCTTGGGACGTTTCACTACGTTAAAGGCGCTATATAAATACATTATGTTGTTGTGTTAATTTTTGACCCCAACACTTCCTTAATACTTGTCTTTTTTCCAAATATGTTTTTATAAAAAAAGTGGGTGGCACCCTTGCCTCTGGGTCAGAAGGTTGTGGGTTCAATTTCCACTCCAGAGACTTCAGCGCAAATCTAGACTGACACGCCAGTGCAGTACTGAGAGAGTGCTGCACTGTCGGAGGGGCAGTACTGAGGGAGTGCTGCACTGTCGGAGGGGCAGTACTGAGGGAGTGCTGCACTGTCGGAGGAGCAGTACTGAGGGAGCGCTGCACTGTGGGAGGGGCAGTACCAAGGGAGCGCCGCACTGTCGGAGGGGCAGTGCTGAGGGAGCGCCGCACTGTCGGAGGGGCAGTGCTGAGGGAGCACCGCACAGTCGGAGGGGCACTTCTGAGGGAGCGCCGCACTGTTGGAGGGGCAGTACTGAGGGAGCGCCGCACTGTCGAAGGGGCAGTGCTGAGGGAGCGCCGCACTGTCGTAGGTGCCGTCTTTTAAACCGACATTAAACCGAGGCCCCGTCTGCTCTCTCAGGTGGATGTAAAAGATCCAAAGGCACTATTTTGAAGAAGAGGAGGGGAGTTCTCCCCGGTGTCCTGAGGCCAATATTTATCCCTCAACCAACATCACTAAAACAGATTATCAGGTCATTATCACATTGCTGTGTGTGGGAGCTTGCTGTGTGCAAATTGGCTGCTGCGTTTCCTACATTACAACAGTGACTACACTCCAAAAATTCTTCATTGGCTGAAAAGTGCTTTGGGACGTCCGGTGGTCGTGAAAGGCGCTATAGAAATGCAAGTCTGTCTTTAGCTTTATCCCTTTTTTCTTTTTGCAAATTACTATATTTCTCTTTTGCGTCACTTTCTACACCTCTTTTCTTTAGCTTTTATTTTCAGCCCAGTATTAATGTTTATTCAGGTAAAGCAGGGCTCTACATGTAGCCTGTTCCCTCCTTCTTTGCAACGTTTCAAAGTCTTTGTGCCCTGTCTGACTGTTTTAAATCCAAAAAATCACCTTCCTCTCCAGTCCTTTGACACCCGTGAACCAGCTTTTAAAAACAAAAATTTTACAATTCAAATAGCTTTGGCGGGAATTTTGCCGGAGTTCAAAGGCCGGGATGGTTGGCGGGTCAGTTGTTAATTGTAAAATGATTGACAGCGGGTGGGGCTTTTCCCAGATGTTGGGTCTGTCAACACTGAACAGACCCCACACACAGCGGCGGGGGACACTTTAGGTCATTATCACCTTGTTCTTCATCATCATTATCACAGGCGGTCCCTCGGAATCGAGGAAGACTTGCTTCCACTCCCAAAGTGAGTTTCTTTGATGGCTGAACTGTCCAATATGAGAGCCACAGACCCTGTCACAGGTGAGACAGACATTCGTCGGGGGAAGGGGTGGGTGGGGCTGGTTTGCCGCACGCTCCTTCCGCTGTCTGCGCTTGACCTCTTCACGCTCTTTGCGATGAGACTCGAGGTGCTCAGCGCCCTCCCGGATGCACTTTCTCTACCTCAGGCGGTTTTCGGCCAGGGACTCCCAGGTGTCGGTGGGGATGTCGCACTTTACCAGCGAGGCTTTGAGGGTGTCCTTGTAACGTTTCCGCTGCCCACCTTTGGCTCGTTTACCATGAAGGAGCTCCGCATATAGCATTTGCTTAGGGAGTCTCGTATCTGGCATGTGTACTATGTGGCCTGCCCAGCGAAGCTGATCGAGTGTGGTCAGTGCTTCAATGCTGGGGATGTTGGCCTGGTCGAGGACACTGAGGTTGGTGCGTCTGTCCTCCCAGGGGATTTGCAGGACCTTGCGGAGACATCGTTGGTGATATATCTCCAGCGACTTGAGGTGCCTTCTGTACATCGTCCATGCCTCAGATCCATACAGGAGGGTGGGTATTACTACAGACCTGTAGACCATGAGCTATTAAAAATAATTTTGAGCTGAACTGATCAATTCCCAGGTTGTCCACGAAGTCTACGCTGCTTGGGATCACGTCAGGTAAGGACCTCAGGAGTCGTGTATCCATGGATTCGGTTCTTTACCTGACAGCTGCAGTTGTGCTATAAAAGCTCCCCATCTCACAACTTTCTAAGATCAAAAGCTATTCCTGACTGCATTCGGAAGGCAGGTTGCAAGTGTTTGGAGCAAACTCTCTATCCAGTGTCACCTCATTGGATCAACCTCTCTCACCATTAACAGATTGCTTCTGTCATCTCAAGTTCACCTGTCATCTCTTACAGCTGCATCGGTGCCCTTGCAACTATCCCACCTCGTTGCTCAAAATCCCACCAGGATCAGCCCCAACACCAACAGCACCAACACCAACAACAATTCTGTTTTTCTCCCCACGGATGTTGCGTGACCTGCTGAGTATTCACAGTGTGTTCTGTCTTCTCAAAAGGCCTTCATTTACCCTTCAAACCCTTGCAAGCGTCCAGCAACACTCCCTGCACACTTAAAACAACTTTTCACATCTATTGCAGCAATGCTCCACTTCAATACAAAAAAAACAGTCCAAACCCTTAAATTCAAACTTACCTGAACGATGTGCGTGACCCTTTAAGAGCTGCAGATAGCGTCACGGTCAGCCTGATTGCACGCCGGGTTAACCTGCTGGGTTGAGGACCCCGCACTGAATTTCGGCACTAGGATCAAAGTTTGACGCGGTGAAGGTTGCCGTCGTCGCTGCCATTTTGTTTCCCAGGAGGCTGCCAATTACTGGTGTTGCAGAGGGGGAGAACAAAATGGCGGCCCACTGAAAGGACCCGGCCGCCATTTTATCGCCATTGCACGATGCGGAGCGATGTGAACTTATCCACTGTGGTAGAAAAACGGAGAATTTTTTACATGGTGAGAGACTGGGAAATGTTGGTGTTCGGTGAGACCTGGGTGTCCTGTACACGAATCATTGAAAGTTAACGTGCCGGTACAGCAAGGAATTAATGATACGTTGGTCTTAATTAAAAGAGGATTTGAGTACATGAGCAAAGACGTCTTACTACAAATATCTCGGGCCCTGATGAGACCACACCTGGAGTACTGTGCACAGTTCTGATCTCATTTACCTAAGGAAGGATATACTTGCTATAGAGGGAGTGCAACAAAGGTTCACTGATTCCTGGGATGGGGGGATTGTCCTATGAGGAGAGGTTGAGTAGACTAAGCCTGTATTCCCCAGAGTTTAGAAGAATGAGAGATGATCTCGAAAGATACAATATTCTTACAGGGATTGACAGGGTAGATGCAGGGAGGATGTTTCCCCCGGGCTGGGGAGTCTAGAACCAGGGGTCACAGTCTCAGGATAAGGGGTCTGCCATTTAGGACTGAGATGAGGAGGAATTTCTTCACTCAGAGGGGGGTGAATCTTTGGAATTCTCTGCCCCAGAGGGCTGTGGATGCTGAGTCGTTGAGTATATTCAAGGCTGAGATCGAGAGATTTTTGGACTCTCGGGGAATCGAGGGATATGGGGATCGGGCGGGAAAGTGGAGTTGAGGGCGAAGATCAGCCGTGATCTTATTGAATGGCGGAGCAGGCTCGAGGGGCCGAATGGCCGACTCCTGCTCCTAATTCTTATGTTCTTATGTTCATGGCGCTACGGAGCGGTGTTAAGTATATGAGTGTTTACAATCAGGTAATGAGCTCCCGATCTCTGTAATCTCCTCCAGTCCCACAACCCCCCGAGATGTCTGTGCTCCTCTAATTCTGCCCTCCTGAGCATCCCTGATTATAATCGCTCCAACATCGGTGGCCGTGCCTTCTGTTGCCTGGGCCCCAAGCTCTGGAACTCCCTCCCTAAACTTCTTCACCTCTCTACCTCTCTTTCCTCCTTCAAAACGCTCCTTAAAACCGACCTCTTTGACCGAGCTTTTGTTCACCTGCCCTGATTTCTACTTATTGCCCTGGAACCCGGTGTTACATTTTTATCACAAAATACTCCTGTGAAGCGCCTTTAAATGCGCTATATAAATACAAGTTGTTGTTGTTGAGTTGTTGAAATGAAACAACTCACCCTGCAACGATTCACACCAGCCGATTGCTGGTCCGAGAGCGGAATGTTGCAGCCTGCGTTCCAGGAGCAGAGGGGTGGCCCCTATAAACCTTACAGCGATGACCTCATCACAGGGGCCGTGTGACATCACAGGGATTGGATGACGTCACGGAGCTGTGGGTGGGGCTGCAGGATGACGTCACAGGGGGTGGGTCGTGTGAGTCCAGGCTGGAGCTGAGGCGAGAACTCCCACCGGCTCACCTGGACAGATAGTGAGTGAGTGAGGGAGTGAGGGAGAGAGTGAGAGAGAGAGTGAGTGAGGGAGTGTGAGAGGGAGAATGTGAGAGGAAGTGAGAGAGTGAGGTAGTGAGTGAGGGAGTGAGTGAAGGAATGAGTGTGTGTCTGAGTGAGTGAGGGAGAGAGTGAGAAAATGAGGTAGTGAGTGAGGGAGTGAGGGAGTGAGTGAGGGAGTGAGGGAGTGAGTGAGTGAGTGAGGGAGTGTGAGAGGGAGTGTGTGAGTGAGGGGAGTGAGTGAGGGAGTGAGTGAGGGAATGAGTGTGTGTCTGAGTGAGTGAGTGAGGGAGTGAGGTACTGAGTGAGGGAGTGAGTGAGTGAGGGAGTGTGAGAGGGAGTGAGAGAGTGAGGTAGTGAGTGAGGGAGTGAGTGAGGGAATGAGTGTGTGTCTGAGTGAGTGAGGGAGTGAGAAAGTGAGGTAGTGAGTGAGGGAGTGATGGAGTGAGGGAGGGAGTGAGGGAGTGTGAGAGGGAGTGTGTGAGTGAGGGGAGTGAGTGAGGGAGTGAGTGAGGGAATGAGTGTGTCTGAGTGAGTGAGTGAGGGAGTGAGAGAGTGAGGTAGTGAGTGAGGGAGTGAGTGAGGGAATGAGTGTGTGTCTGAGTGAGTGAGGGAGGGAGTGAGAAAGAGAGGTAGTGAGTGAGGGAGTGAGAGAGTGAGGGAGTGAGTGAATGAGTGAGGGAGTTTGAGAGGGAGTGTGTGAGTGAGGGTAGTGAGTGAGGGAATGAGTGAGGAAGTGAGTGAGTGAGTGAAGGAGTGAGGGAGTGTGTGTGTGAGTGAGTGTGTGAGTGAGGGAATGTGTGTTTAGTGTGTGAGTGTGAGTGAGTGTATGAGGGAGTTAGTGTGTGTGAGTGAGTGTGAGTGTGTGACTGTGTGTGTGAGTGAGTGAGTGAGTGAGGGAGTGTGTGTGTGTGAGCATGTGTGTGTGTGTGAGGGAGTGTGTGTGTGAGGGAGTGTGTGTGAGAGTGTTAATGTATGTGTGTGAAAGTGAGGGAGTGAGTGTGTGCCTGAGTGAGTGAGAGAGTGAGTGAGTGAGGGAGTGTGTGAGTATGTGTGAGTGAGTGAGTGTGAGTGCGTGAGTGAGGAAGTGAGAGAATGAGGGAGTGTGTGAGGGAGTGTGTGTGAGTGAGTGTGTGTGAGTGAGTGTGTGAGTGAGGGAATATGTGTGTGTGCGCGTGTGAGTGAGTGTGTGAGTGAGTGAGTGTGGGAGTGAATGTGTGAGTGAATGAGTGAGGGAGTCAACGTGTGAGTGTGTGTGAGTGAGTGAGAGTCTGTGAGTGAGTGAGAGAATGAATGAGCGAGTGAGTGAGTGAGTGAGTATGAGTGTGTGTGTGTGTGTGTGAGTGAGTGAGTGAGAGAATATGTGAGTGTGTGAGTGAGTGATTGTGTGTGAGTGAGTGAGTGAGCGTGCATGAGAGTGAGTGTGAGTGTGAGTGAGTGAGTGATTGAGTGAGTATGTGAGTGAGCGAGTGTATGTGAGTGAGTGTGAGTACATGAGTGCGTGTGTGCATGAGTGAGTGTGTGAGTGTGTGAGTGTGTGAGTGAGAGTGTGTGAGTGTATGTGTGTGTGTGAGTGAGTGTGAGTGAGTGAGTGAATGTGTGAATGAGTGTGTGAGTGAGTGTGAGTGAAATAGTGAGTGGGTGAGTGAGTAAGTGAGTGAGTGAATGATGTGTACCTCCTTGTGGTCCCTTGCTCGGACGATGACGTCTAACAGATGCCAGTTCTTTAATCGAGGGTGTTGCCATGAAGACTGGTACTTGTCTGTTTAGGTGTTGGTTATGATAAGGTTCTAAGCATTTTGTCAGGAGGAGGGTACAGCTGGAGTTGGTTTTCCCTACCCCCTCTCTGCCTATCACCCCTCCCCAGAGCTCTGTGTCCTGGCGTTGGAGACACCGAGGAGGATCAGCTTGTCGCCCTTTGGGACTCGGGACAGGGATTGTTTGAGTGAGGTAGTGAGTGAGGGAGTGAGTGAGTGAGTGTGAGAGGGAGTGTGAGAGGGAGTGAGAGAGTGAGGTAGTGAGTGAGGGAGTGAGTGAGGGAATGAGTGTGTGTCTGAGTGAGTGAGTGAGGGAGTGAGAGAGTGAGGGAGTGAGTGAATGAGTGAGGGAGTTTGAGAGGGAGTGTGTGAGTGAGGGGAGTGAGTGAGGGAATGAGTGAGGAAGTAAGTGAGTGAGTGAAGGAGTGAGGGAGTGTGTGTGTGAGTGAGTGTGTGAGTGAGGGAGTTTGTGTTTAGTGTGTGAGTGTGAGTGAGTGTATGAGGGAGTTAGTGTGTGTGAGTGAGTGAGTGTGAGTGTGTGACTGTGTGTGTGAGTGAGTGAGGGAGTGAGTGAGTGAGGGAGTGTGTGTGTGTGTGTGTGTGTGTGTGTGAGCATGTGTGTGTGTGAGGGAGTGTGTGTGTGAGGGAGTGTGTGTGAGAGTGTTAATGTATGTGTGTGAGAGTGAGGGAGTGAGTGTGTGTCTGAGTGAGTGAGTGAGGGAGTGTGTGAGTATGTGTGAGTGAGTGAGTGTGAGTGCGTGAGTGTGTGAGTGAGGAAGTGAGAGAATGAGGGAGTGTGTGAGGGAGTGTGTGTGTGAGTGAGTGTGTGAGTGATGGAATGTGTGTGT